>NW_026441627.1:48388-230500 GCF_025612915.1 Magallana angulata
TAACAATATTCAATGCTTATATCTATATTTATTTTGATGTTTATTTTCATTAAATATTTTTGTATCATCGCTTTAAAACCATTGAATATACACTTTTTGTCGTAGATATGAATAATTGTAGGGACAGCCATAAAACATGTTATTTGAAACTTTGGCTGGAAAAATTTTTTTAGATTAAAAAAAGATATGTTTTGACGATTATATTTCAAAAGTACATAAACATTAAAACGGCTATGTAAGTTTCACCTTATCATATAACATTTATTTTATCAAAAATAGATACATTTAAGACGCGTGATGATATTTACTTGTGTTCATACGCCGTAATCAAGTTTAGGGTTGAAGATAGTTGGATATAAGTATCTTAATAAGTAACCCCAGCGAATTCATAATTTAGACATGCCGTCATAAAGATTGCCTTAGTTTGATAAATTAAGATTTCATAGCAAGGTATCACTGTTTTCCGCGAGGGATTTAACAGCTTTTGGACAATGGTGACTAATATCATTATAATTGTGACAGATATCATTTGTATATAGTATTTTATGTAAATTTGATATTGAAACGACACTATATAAAATTGGTTGAATAATTTGAGGTTATCAATTTGTTAAAGTGGTTACATGTAACATTTTTTTGTAAACTTTAATTGTTCGAACTGTTTCAGTATCATTTTAATATATCGTTCTGTTATTTTTGTTTATGCTCTCAATGTTTACAATCAATAAGCTAGAGTTGCATTTCAGTGGTCCTTTTTACAAAGCATACATTTATTAATTATCCATAAAATTATACTAAAAGAGCCAGTTTTACTTTTCCAGTCGTATCGAATGAAATTGCATATTAAAGTTATAATTCAATTCTAAGACAATTAAAACGATATCTTAAATTTATGAACAAGCCTAACGTGACAGGCCATGAAATGGTCTGTCTGTAACATTATGAATCAATGTGGTAAACTTCCTCTCTTGCTGTATTTATCTTATTATTATTTTCATGCATATGGATTTTATCATAGATTGAATAAAAGTTTACTTGGTGATATATTATTACAAACTCCATTCATATTGCAGTAAGTGGTTGACCATGAATCCTGAGTACAGCCTCCATGATGTGGCACGGTGTGAGAGTCCGCCCCCCCCCCCCCCCGTTACACTGTGTAATTTGTAAAAAGTATCTGTGTAAATATTGTAAGGGAAAACATCTCTCTGATTAATTCAAATAACACAAAGTGGAACCTTTGAAATTTAATTCTAAATGTAAAAATCGTTCCTTAAAAATATGTTATCTTTTCTGCGAACGTTGTACCATACCACTTTGTGGGGAGTGTGTTTCTTCTCGGGAACATAATGATCATGACTTTGTTCACGTAGTGGAAAAACTTGAAAACCAAAAATGTGTTTTGAAGAAAGATTTAAAAGAGCTTAAGAAAATCATTTATCCTAAATATTGTGAGATCTGGTATTCCAGTTCAGAAAGCTGATCTGAATGAGAACTTTCAAAAATTGATAGCAGCTATCAACAAACATGGAGAAGAAATGCACAGAGAAATAGACAATGCTATGAAGGAACTAAAATCTGATCTTCATGAAATCAGACATATCATTTCTGATCTGAATAAATTACTGAAGACCAATAAGATGAATAAAATATGTGCTTACAAATCCAGGAATGCTGAATTCAAAAGATACCCCACAAAACTTCAATTTAGCTTACCAAGTTTCACCCCTCAATAGATCAGCAAAGAACAAATTTATCAACAGTTTAATTTTCTGCCAGCGTTATCTATCAAACTGCTCATTGATAAACCACATATCATTGCATCTATAAACACAGAGTATAGAGGATTAAAAAGTGTGTCCTGTCTAAATGATGGACAAATATGGACATGTGGTTTTAATGACATTGTCATGAGACTCTACAACCTGCAGGGAGAGGTTGTAAAGTCAATCCAAACTAAGACTCTCCAAGGGCCAAGGCACATGTCAGTGACAAGGAATGGAGATCTAGTTGATGAAGATGCTCGAACTGTAAACATAGTAAAGAATACACAGATACATATCAGAGTCAAGGTCATAAGACTACGTAGGTGGATACCTCTTTATGTCTGTAGTACCTCGTTTGGAGACTTCTTGATTGTAATGGACAGTGATGATGAAAGGCAAACAAAAATTGTGCGTTACTCTGGCTTCAAAGAAAAACAAAGTATTCAGTACAATCCCATGGGACATCCTTTCTATGTATCTGGATTTTCCCCTAAATTTATATGTGAGAACAGAAACCTAGACATCTGTGTGGCTGACCTTAGAGCCGGTGCTATAGTGGTGGTCAGTCAGGCCGGACATATCCGGTTTACCTACACCGGTCCTTCCTCCAAAACCAGGAAAACATTTAGTCCAATCGGCATTACTACAGACAGCCAGAGTCGAATACTGACTACAGATAGTTACAACAACTGTATCCACATTCTAAACTACGACGGACAGTTTCTCTGCTACATTGACAACTGTTACTTACAGGATCCACGTGGTTTATGTGTGGACACCAGGGACAACCTCTTTGTCGCCGAAAGGTCAGGTAGAGTGAAAAAAATCAAATACTGCAAATAATTAAACTGTGTGATTTATATAAGATCAATACACATGTAAGTTTACTTATACTGTTGACTTGACTTAGTGAATATTATTTGTGAACAGTATATAATATGTAAAGAGTCTGAATGAGATCTTTATTTTCGCAACTTACTTTGTGAAAATGAAATGTGTATATATAAAGTACATGTATCAGAATGTTGATCAAATATTTTGTAATGTCAGTTGTATATTGGCGTTTTTCATCTAATAAGAAACTTTTGAATATAATTATATCATATAATCATAATTATATCTCTAATGTTCTTTTGCAATTGAGCTCAGTAAAAAGAATTTTACAGACGTTGGTTATTAAAGATTTTAAAAATCAATTAATCCTTGTCTCATGTTGACTTTATGTTCTAGCTGTGTTAATATAAAACCTACAGATCTTTTGATAATCCTTGATCATCAATTTCAAAAACAGAATTAAACTGGGCCTAAGAAAAAAATGGTTTGTATCCGCTTTCCCGACCGACCCTAGCTTTACCGCCGATTCAAATTTTTTTTAAGGATATTTGAAAGAAAATCGGGAAAAGTTTTTACTCACCATTTTGGTCACAGAATCGCTTGTAGCAGTTACTCTTTTCCAATCAGTATAACTCAAACGTTTTTTTTCAAAATGGTTGTATGTTCCCAAGTGTTGTAGATATTGATAATACTCTAATCACTGGCAGAGGAAGAATCTGATATATAATATCGGTTTTCTTTGTTTTCTTTAGGTCACCTCAATAGTCAGGAAAGATAAAAAGTATTTCTCATGTTCAACCATTCGGCAGTGTCAGTATCTAGCTTGCACGTATTGATAACATTACAGTACTGCTCAATACACACTGCAGTATCTAAAAAATTATATATATAAAATTCCAACCTACCGACCCAACTTTTTTCAGCATGAAAGTGGAAACAAACCATTATTATATTAGGCCTTGTTGTTACTGTCACTAGTCTGTAGAAGTTTTCTGTGAGCGGGTCAGAGAAGCTCGTTATTAATATTTGACAAGTATTATAGCTTAATGTTCACACATTAGAATTCAAATTCAACTTCATCCGCATGTGAGGTACACATATTTTATCATTAAAAAAATATTGCTATCAAACGTTTTATTTGTGTTTTGTGTAGATATCTTTGATTGAAAACATGTTGTGCACAGGGATTATATTAATAAGTAATCCACAACCAGTGTTGACATGCATGTTAATTAAGTTTGAATTGAATCATTTATCTATAAATTTGAAGCACTTGAAAAAGTATTGATCTTTTTCTATTTTTGAGATGTATGTTTTATTTATATGTGCATGTATTTTAAAATTCACAACTAACATTTATTTTAGCAACTTATTTGAGAACTTTGTGAAAATTAAATGTGAATACATAATAATGTACATGTATTGAGTGTTGATGAAACATTTTGTAATGTCAGATGTATTGTGTAAACAGCATGTCTATGTTTATACATTTTGTGTAAATAAACAAACACATTGATATAAATGTTTGGAATTGTAAAGTATTATACAACACATTTTTAATTGATAAAATAAACACTTTTATTTTTAGAAATGGATAGTTCCATCAACTTAACATGTCGTAAGGAGAACCATTCAACTGTACAGATAGTTTTTAAAGCCTCTATATTGGCGCTTTTCATCTAATTAGAGACTTTTGAATGTAACTATATCATCAAAAGATAAACTGTTCTTTTGTAACTGCGCTCAGTAATAAGAATTTAACAGACGTTAGTTATCAAAGATTTTAAAAATCAATTAATCCTTGTCTGATGTTGAAGTTATGTTCTAGCTGTGTTAATAGTAAATTCTACAGATCTCTAATCCTTGATCATCTACTTCAATAACAGAATTAAAGTGTTGTTACTGTCACTAGTCTGTAGAAGTTTTAATTGATTAGAGAATCTCGTTATTAATATTTGACAAGTACTGTGGAATCATCTTTGTTCGTGGGAGGGGGGGGGGCAATGTTGGTGGCTTAAATTTCGTGGGTGACCCTTGCCTATGAATTCACATCACAACCAATGTATATACATGTACAAGCATTTGTTTATTTATTTACAAAGTAGAAACTGCTACCAACGAAATTACGTCCCCACAAACCAGGAAAGATTTGGTTACCCACGAACATTGACCCCAACGAATAAAAATGATTTTAAAGTATTATAGCTTAATGTTCACATATCAGAATTCAAATTTGGCTTCATTCGCATATAAGGTAGAAATATTTATCTTTAGAAAAATTATTTTGCTATCAAAAGTTTTATTTCTGCTTGTTAGATATCTGTAAGTGGAAACATGTTGTGCACAGGGATTATATTACTAATTCACAATCAGTGTACTTAATGGTGCCATGTATGTTAATTAAGTTTGAATAAAATCATTTATTAATAAATTTGAAGCACTTGTAAAAGCATGAATGTTTTTTCTATTTTTGAGATGTATGTATTATTCATTGGGCATGCATTTTAAAATTTCATAACTGAATTAAATACCAAAAAAAAAAAATACAATCTTTTATAGGTAAACATTTTAGTAATTATGATTTAGTAGACAGTAAAACATATATAAACATATAAAAAGGGAGGCAACTTATTTCTTTATGACAATCGTTTTCTCCTTGATTCTCGATGTATGTTTTGGCCTTCTTTGCGTTGATTGGTTATCTGATCGTTGCGTCATCGGAGGATGTGACGTATTTGACCTTGCTGTCAAAATATCTTCCAGCACTATAGAGTTAGGTCCCTTGACAATAGTGAATTCCCACAAAACCCAGTAGCGTCCCTTGAGTTCGTTTGTTCCGGCGATGCGTAAACTTCCGCCAGCAGTATGTGTACGAACAGTGGAGCGCCAGATATTGTCATTCCCTTTTTCAATTCTGCGACCGTTCACAACTGCTTTAATTATATCACTTGAACGAAATCGAATATTTATCGAGGACTCTTCTGGTAACTCGCGCACAAGTGGTTCTATTAACTGACAGTGAAACTCTGTTGCGGAAGAATACATAACAGGAAATGGTAATGCGTTAAACATAGCACCTCTGGTACAATCAATCAGGAATAGCAAAACTGGCTCGTAAGGTCCGGATTCACTTTTGCAAAATATCTGCAACTTGTAGAATCCTTTCTCTGGCAGATGACCTCTAATCTTAAGGAAATTTTCAGCCTTCTCTAATAATATATAATTTTCGATATCTTTTATTTTGGATTCGGAATGCGTCACTCTACACGTAACAGGAAAATCTTTTCTTGTGGGTATTGTAAGCTCCAAATCACCGTCTCTAGGGCTTACAATCATTGGGGAGTCGGCCCCAGGCTCAAATCCATACTGTTGGTAATCAGAGCGAGACCTCCAAATACCCAGATGTTTGGGATATAAATAAACGACTGGCTCCGTTTGCCTACAACGTAAAACATACAACACAACCTCATGAAGGATCTTGTCGCTTTGATCAACACTTCCAAAAACTGTCAATCGAAACTTCCCGACATTTGGAGGGCGTACTCGAACTGAAAACAAGTTGTGGTCTGGATTTTGCACCAATGTGTATCTCTTCAGTATTTTGCCGTTAATGTCCGTTAAACGTGCTAAAACGTTATAGAGAGTTCTAGAAGTTCCCTTTAGAAATACCGTTACGGATAACGTCACAGGAATCACAGCCTCGCTGTGAGAGACGAGTTCCACGCCCCATTTAAAAGCTGTGATTGTTCTGTTCACATGTTTACTGAACGCCTGCAGAGTCACCGGCTTCTGAAGAAGCTGCCATGGTCTGCTTTCTTTTCTACTCTTCTCCATGTATGGAAAATGTGTCGAAATTAACTGATCGGGATCGGTTAAAAAGTAGAAGTTTTCAAATTCCCGGATGTAATGACCTTCTTCGTCAACAGTACCAGCGCCCAGAGTACAGTCGATCAAACACCACTGGCCGACCACGTGAACAGCATTCCAAGCGTGATTGGTAGAATGGGCGTACTTGAAAGGTTTTGTTGGGTTGTACCCGTATCCTTTAAGATATCCATAGATTGTCTTCACGGGGATGCTGGATAACCTTTAATAAAAAGATACTTTTGTAGTCAATGCAAGAACTACCTATATCCGGGTTTTTTTCGCGATTTAAAAAGTTTCTTATAGAAAATGATACAGGAAATAACTTCTGCGTATTCAATAATTTGCGATTTTAAAGAGGTCGCGAAAATTAGATAATCGCGAAATTAGCTGGATATACGGGTATTACTATTTGAAAAGCATACACTGTATGTACGTTGACCCCATTCCAATACTTGGTAAACTTTGGTGTCTTAATTACCTGCAGAGTTCAGCAAAGAGTTCTGCGTAACCATAACAAAGGGCTACCTTGGTATGCATCGTAAACTCAGCGGCCACTGGCTTTTTGTAGTTTTTTAGAAAGGATCGAAGATCTAATCTGCAATAAATGAAACGCAATACATTACATATAAAATGCACATTCCTGATATAAACATTCATTAAATTATTTTTCGATTCCGTATGTAAAGGGCTTTTGTGTAAAAAAGAATCTCGAAAGAGACAACCCTAAGGAGGACGTGGGCCATCTTGTACATTTGAGGATCAAAATATAAACATTTTCTGACC
The DNA here is from genome assembly GCF_025612915.1 of Magallana angulata. NCBI lineage: Eukaryota > Metazoa > Mollusca > Bivalvia > Ostreida > Ostreidae > Magallana > Magallana angulata. The sequence goes on from NW_026441627.1 coordinate 55,639, forward strand.
TGGTTTGTTTCTGCCCAAAACTGACCAAAACTGTTCTCAAAAGGAATGAATATTTGGTTTGTCGTGTTATTTTATATGCAAATTACGCAGACACAAACAGAACAATGTCTTTTTTATCACTTACAACAGCTGTAGAACTGCGCAATAAAAAGTTGCAGACTTATTATGAAGATTTAAAAACCTGAAAAAATATGAAAGTGGTTCATTGGTGTCTTCTCTACAATTTTAACATTGTTTACATTTTGATCCTCAAATGAACGATAGCCGCACATCCCCCTTAAGCATGACATGGAAACAATTTAAAGGGACTTGGACACGATTTGACTTAAAAATTTAAAATTTTGTTTTTCCAGTTTCAATGTTCATACTGATAAATATAGAAGTTCATAATGCTATGTCAAAATTTAAAACTCAAATATCAAGTTATAAGCAAGATACAGAGATCATAATTCTTTGTTTTGTAAACAAAGCTCGAATATTGTCATTTTAACATATTCGTTGTATTAGTGTGAATTTCAATCAAATGTAACTTTCTTTTGTTGATAATAATATCTAAAAAGATATTGAATTAGTTGAAATTGTTTTTACATATCATTTTGTCTAAGAAATGGTAATTCTCTACATTACATTTTTTGTAAACATCTATAAGACTCGAGCTTTGTTTACATAACTATCAATTCTTACTTCTGTATCTCGCTTGTAACTTGACTTTAACATTTAATATTTTGGTCAATCATTTAAAATGCACCAATAAACCATTTTATACATAAAAAATAAAAATAAAATTTTTGATCTCAAATCGTGTCCAAGTCCCTTTAACTTTGTTGTATGCATTGAATTACGAGTAAATGTATCAGTATTGCCTAAATCTATACAAGTTACTTGACATTCTTTGTGATTAAAATTCACGTTCACAAGCCTTTTGATTAAAGATTATAAAGTCGTGTATAATTTGTACAGTAGGGAATAAACACCATTACAAATGGATACATCGTGTTCGAAGAATCAAGTTAATTGGACATATAACATTGCGAATTTGCGATCTACGTAGTACACAGATTTATACTTACTCCACGTGATGACAGATCCAGTAGTAGAAGGCCCGGACACGACCCAAGTTGGACTTGGAGGCTTTGGACAAATACTTGGACAGGTTCTGTAGGGAAAGCTTCGTGGATTTGGGGGCCTGTGACGAAAATCCGGGAATAGTAGATTAGTAATGTGGAGGAAAAAAATCACGAGACCGTTTACCGGTGTATTGGTAAAATGATTTATTTATCGTATGAACATGAATGCAAACTAATTTTTCACTAACAGACCTAATACGTGACCTGGGGTATTAAAACCCCCTTTGAATGTATACTTTGTGGAATGATATTGATAGAATTGTTATGAATCTATTTGCAGATTTTTGAAACTTTAAAACTTTCTTATTCTTAAATTAATGTGATTTTATGTGTTTTTAACAGTTGAGTAACATGCGTATCTTTATGAATTATATATCTTGATACAGAACGTTACATCCAAAAACATGAACAAAAAAAAGGGGGTTGCGAATAAAATAAGTTCACATGTTTTATCACAGATAAGCAGGAAATCTCAACACAACCGACTCTTACAATGAGAAACTCAGTGTATATTTTTAAACTGCTATATCCATATATTCTTACAATGTATTATTATTATTATAAGGAACTTACCTTGGCTGCATAGCTATCGACTTTTTTGAACATGGATATATCTGAAATGATGTCATCCCTTCTGAGAGTGGGCGGGGTCGGCGCTAGTTTCTCGTCAATCATTGGCTGAACACTGATGAGGCGGTTCTCTGATAGAGTTGTGACGTCAGATATGTCACAGCAAGGTTTGGAAGAGCATCTCCCCATCACGGTCAGCCACCCACGAGTTTAATTGATGACATCATATAACTGTCCAGTTGTTCTGTAGATATAAATGACATTGCATGGTCATTTTCCTTAATAAACTAATGCAACCTACTCACTCAAGTAAATATAAAACAAATCATACTGAAGTATTAGATACATAATCATTTTATTACATGTACTATAATCATTTACTACATAAAATAAGACCCTAACCCTCAAGAGTAGGATTGTCGTGCATTTCTATATATTATGCATAGTATATAATATAGAGGGTTCGACAACTCTTTCGCCTACTAGAAAAACAGAAAGGAAGCCGATCATTATTCATCGATCAATTTACATGTAGCTGATTTTATATCCAATCGGTTTAGAGGAAAAGAGTTCTTTTTCCTCTGCAGAACTTAAACTTTAATTTCAAAAGGATATTTTTTCTAAAAAAGTCTGTCTTGTATGTATTTATATTATACATACCCGGTATATACTTGTCGATACGTGTGAACTGAAAAACATACATTATTTTACCTGTTTCATTTACTCCACCCCCCCCCCCCCCCGCCCGTTTTAGAGTCAAATTGAGTTGATAACGAGAACTCACAATAAAACTTTATCATTACTTAACAAGAACTAAAATCTTATATCCTTGCTCTTCTTTGGTAGCGTGGATGTGAAACATATATATCTTCTTAGAACATGGATTTGAATTGCACTGGATTATTTTGCTAATAATAATATTATGTATACAAACCAGACTGAGTAGATGATTCTCCATTACTTTACATGGTTTCTGACCAATCCATAACGCACCTTCCTCTTCGGTTTGTATTAATCAACATGTAAGGACGTTCATATTTCCCATACCATATCTCATTAAAAAATCAAGCCACGATGTGGAAAACAAATCTAGTTTCAAATATTGAAGAGATCGCACAGCATTCTTTCGATCACTACCTGAAATTTTTGTTTCGAAATTATTTCTATTTTTTACATGCGTTTTATATGGTTCCGATGAAAATCTCTTGTGAATGGAAAGTTAAAAAACAAACACATTTGCTTTGTTTTAAATTCTCTCTTTGGATGACCAGGCACGCACGTAAAACAAAGCGACGGATTCGATAAGTGTCGCTTTAAAAAGAACTCCGTACCAGCGCACTGCATGTTTTATTGTTTACAGACTTAAAAGACCACCGCTACTTAAAATTTGCGAAGTCGGGGGGGGGGGGGGGGGGGGGGTAGTGGTGCTCAGACAGTGAAGCTATTTTCTGTAACAATTAGACTGAATATCTCAATGTGTTCTTATATTCTAGGCGCTTATGTTTATCAAATTAGTACACTTTTTTGACACTTTTTTGACAACGTTCTCAAGGTATGTGTAAATGCCACCCCTCCACCCCACCCCAAATTTTAGACCTGTTTCCCCGCGCGGGCTTCTCCCTATAGTTTACCTGTGTGAATACTTGACTTCACCAATTTATTTATGAGATGAACATAATATTGGACTACACTACTGAACATGTAGGTATTGCTAGAGCAGAAAACTTAAAATCGATTTTTCAGACATGCGCACATTTATTTTTATCTTTCGACAGTTTTCTTTCATGCAACTACAATATAGTCTCAAAGGTGATGTTGGTAGCATAGTGAAAATTAAAGTAAATTGCTTTAAAACCCGGCTGTTGCAACAAGTATAAAATAAAAGTCAAGGAAAGATTTAAAATATCATGAAAAAGATAATCGGACATTGGCCGACTGCTTAACTTTTTTACGGATCTATTTAAAAGAGACATAAGAAAAATCGAAATATTAGTAAACAAGTGACAAACAGATTAGTTTAATAAATTTTGACATTGAAAAATTAAACCTCACGCAGCTTAATCCATTATGAACACCACTGAAAGGAAGCATGCGTATTAATTTAAATCAATTAAAATTTTGGTTATGATGTAGTTTTTGACATTTATATGTACTTATAATCAACGACAAGATTAAAGCTAGTTGGGTGATCTCGACACATTCCACGTTAATGTTTTATACATTAGTTAAACTCAAAAATTTTTATATTCTCACATGCACTTAATCTCTATGAACGATTATCACAGCTACACGTAGATGGAATTTGGAAATAGAATGTTATATGCCTAGAAGTATAGAGGTACAATTTTTATCGTTTATATCATTTTCTAAATCTATTCTAAAATTGAAAAATCATGAAATTATCATCTGAATAAGGCTAGCATGCTTCAACTAAAATTTCTAGGGAAAAAACATACATTTGTACATTAGCCTTTGGATACCGTTAACCATCATGAATGTAACTAACCCCCCCCCCCCCCCCCGGGGGCCCCCCCCCCCCTTTCCTATAACAATATGCATTACTGAAAATGTTCATGATACGTCATCTGCAATATTATTTATATTCTTTTCTAAACAATCATTTAATTAATGAAGAGGAACACAGTCAACATTGTCAAACGTACTGTACTTACTGACTTTTCGGAAAGGCGGAAGTGAATGCGGAGCGAAAATGTAAGGGGTTGAATTGATACGGCACCCGTCTCTCATCGTTACTTCCGGCTTTTGGTTAACACAGACGTGTCGGTTGTTTGAGAGGAACTCTAGACAGACTTCATCATGCCTGGGATGCAGTTTGAGTATGACGAGGAAGGAGGGACCTTCTTTTACTTTTTGTTCTCTCTTTGGGGCCTCGTCTTGATTCCCACTACATATTATTTTTGGCCCAGGAAACCCGTAGACGGTAAGGATATAGCATGTTGTCGCTTGGTCTTAGTTCACAGCTGTTCATGTGTTCACCCGTCTATTTTAATGATATTTTGGTTAAAATGTTAACTGAATGAATTTCTATTCGAAAAAGCTTTAACAGAAAAGTAAGAACAATTAGATCATATTTATGCTGTTTCTGTTTTGTGAACATGGGGGTGGGTTTTTTTCAACACCCTTACCACTGTATATGCCACCTGCCCACCCATTTTAGCCATTGCCATTATATTTTGAAACATATTGTAGATAAAGTTTACACTATTTCAAAATATAATTATTTCTGTTAAAGCAGCTAGCTGTGTATTTATCAGTGTGCTCACTGTTTATTGATAAATCTGTCATATCAACTTAAAATATACATGTAGTAGTTATTAAATAAAGAATATTTTATTGAAGATATTAGTATAAATATAAAGTTTTCATGTGCAGATTGATTCACCAATGTTTGAATGTATTTTGGATGAAAGTTTTCAAATAAAAATAAAGAAGCAAAGAATGGTACATTACATGAAATAAAATGGCCATGTTAAATCTTAGTTTATAGATAGATGTAATGATGTACAACATAAGTGTTTGAATTCTTATATGCAAACTGTTCTCCACGCCAACGAAAACAAAAATATTTGCAATATTATTTTGGTGCAGTTATCCCCCTATGAGAGATAGAAAGAGAAATTAAATCAGCTACTTTCCTTTGCTTAATATAGCTGAAACACTTTGTTTTCTTTTTCCAGACGAAAAAGATAAAAAGAGGCGAGAGTGTAACTGTGATCCATGTGTAATCAAAAGGCATCAGCTCAAGTCCAGCACAAAATGGGCGCGGATGAAAGAAAAAATTCTGTAGGTGTTGATAGAATTCAAATTTTTAAGGCATAATGTCATACTTTCAATAGTTGTTTTTTCTGAAAAAAGTTTTCAATAAGTATAGTTTTCAACAGACCAATATACAAGCTTATAATTACCAAATGTAGAATCTAATATTTTAATATTTCATGGATAAATATCATAACAAAAATTCAGTCAATATCTAGCCTTATAAACAGAACATATTGTCATTGCAGCTTTCACACAGCTGTTAAGATTTTTGCAAGTTCATTTTGTAATGTTTATCTTTTTTTTGCCATTGTAGAAAAATAGTGTTCATTATAGCCTGGATAATATTTGCCCTTCTTGCATACAAAGTGTCCCAGATCCATATAGAGTATCAGGAGTATGATCCATACGGAGAACTTGGCCTGGATGTGGTAACTATCTGTTCATATTATCATTGAACATCAGTGAATATAATGGATCCGAATCATTAATATTCATTGGGGCTCCATTTGCATGCATTTCATGGTGTGCCCTCACCCATTAATTTATTTTTTTTTACAAATTAGGAAATCTGTCATTCTGACCTTTATATTCATTCATCATGCCCCAACAAAATTATAGTGAAAAACTGGAAATCTACAAAAATTCAACTTAAAATATTAAGACTTAAGATATGTTCAGATCTGCAAAAGTATATACATATACATAAACAAGACAGCCTAATGCTTTTAGCAGATTATTTACCTTCAGACATTGCTTTGTAGGGAGCCACAAAAGAGCAGATAAAGCGAGCCTACAAGAAGCTCAGTTTGAAGTACCATCCAGATAAAGCCGAAGGAGACCACAAGAAGTTCATGAAGATCGCCAAGGCCTACACTGCGTGAGTATTTACAGCCGTGCACATGTACACCAAAACCAGATTAAGGAGGGGTTTTGTTGCATTATTTTTAGGCAATCAAACTTTACTGGTTTTCTATTCCAAGACTTCCTGATTTGGAATTTCAAAATTTGAAACTTTTTGATGAAAGTTATATAACTTGACAAACTTTACGACAAAATGATTCCATTGGTTTTGGAAATAATCCATAAGTATGTATACTTTTTGTAAAAACATCGAGTTTTAGCTATTTCCACTTTTTTGAAAAATATTTTGGATAATGGAACATCTGAATTATAAAAGTAAGCCTATTTTACATAAACCCCAATCATTCCTGTTGCATGTTTTTTGATTAGAAATTTATTTGAAAATTGCAATTGTTTCAAACTTGTGACAGACATTTATTTACTATTTATGTGTGCCTGAAAGTTAAGAAAATCAATACATAATATTATTAATATTTTTTTTGTATTTCTACAGATTAACAAATGAGGAGACCAGGAAGATTTGGGAAGAAAGTGGGGACCCTGACGGTCCTGGGGGTAAGATTTGTTTTATGGTTTGGGGGGAGGGGGTGACCCACACATCTTGTTTCATGAACAAAGGAAGAAAATCTAATAAAACATTGCATGAGTAAATGAAAAAAAAATCTGGAATTTATATTTTATTTCCTGAACATATTTCTTTAATGTGATATTCTTAAATGATGTGCCTCAGTGAATTATATTACATGCATATATATTTTAAATGATATTGTATGCAGTGCTGTAATTTGTTCCTTGAGTTGTATATTATATTTCACATTCGTGTGTTTGGTTTTTGAATTCATTAAAAGCATTATTTATAAATAACTTTTTTGTTCCACACAGTTACTCGATTTGGTATTGCCTTACCCAAGTGGATTGTGGAAAAGCAGAACTCTATGTGGGTATGTGAGATTTTTCAATTTCTTTTAAGTCGGTAATTTGTGCATGAATACAGGTACCATTACATGCATGAGGTAATGCTAGATATTACGTACTATTCATAAATTTCTGCTTCAATATTTGACAATCATGAACATATTTTACTACCAAATTAAAGTGCTATTGTACCGCCAAAAATTCAAAACTTAGAAAACACTAAGTTTCAATACACTTTTGATGTATTTATATGTTTTAACACCAAGCAATACAAACTTGTATCTTTGTATTACAAAGATCAGATTGATTGAATGAGGAATATTAAGTAGTTTGTAACCATTCATGTTGTGATTTTATGCAGGTGTTGCTGGTGTACGGACTGCTGTTCATGGTTCTCCTACCCGTAGTTGTGGTAAGTAAACTTCACATAAATATCAAGCTACCTACTTAAGTGTCATAGTTAATTGATACAGATGAAAAAAATATATAAAATTTATTAGCTGTTTTTAATATTCTGAGCATTTAGAAAATCACACAAAATTAAGATCATTTTATTTTAAATTTTTATGATACCTAACATGTTCAACTCTCAAAGTAACAGTGATTTATATTTCATAAAATTTGTTGACATGTTAAAATAGTGTCTGTTGTTTAACTTCAAATCCAGGGTGTTTGATGGAACTGCTTCATCAGTTTTCTATACATGTGACAAGGATAAATCACTGATATAATAACCTCTGTTGTTTTACTTCATATCCGGGGTGTTTGGTGGTACCGCTCCATCAGTTCTCTATACATGTCACTAGTATAAATCACTGATATAATAACCTGTGTTGTTTTACTTCACATCCAGGGTGTTTGGTGGTACCGCTCCATCAAGTTCTCCAAGGATCAGGTCTTGCTGGACACCACTCGCCTGTACTACTACTTCTTCCAGAAAAATCCCAACATGATCCTCAAACGTAAGTGTGAAAACTACAAAAATTCAACAGTAGAATCTATTTGATAAAATTTTCAATGATGAAAACTTTCAATATTTTTTTTAATAAAGAGAAGTTAAATATTGCCAAAAGACACAGTAAGTTCCTTATATCGAAGGTCATTCACATGTCTTAAGAATTAATTGCCATTCTCCAAAAGAAATTTATTTTTGATGACAAAACTTTCTATGTTGAAGAGAGCCCTAAATATGACCATATATTGATGTCATCTCTGTTATATTGTTGTCTCTTTGTTGATCAGGAGTGATTATGGTACTGGCGGGGTCATTTGAATTTGACAAGTTCCACAATGCTGAAATTGTGGAGAGGCCTAGTGACAATGAAGAAGTTCCTATGGTAAGATGATGATGGTCTTGTTATTGATGATGATTCATCCAACTAAAACAAAGTTTAAACAAATTGTTACAATGGGGGCTGTGAAGAGGAGGCTAAGACAGTGAGGAAATAAGACTCTCCTTACAGCATTGAATTTATAAATATTTTGTGATAGACATAATTATGTATACTTTACAACCTACTGAGAAATAAAAACAATAGTTTTATTGTGTTGATGTTGAGAATGAGGATGGTGATGATGTTTGTAGACTTTTACGATGTTGACAAAATAAATCATTATTATTTGTGCAGCTGATCAAGCACCTGCCTAACCTGGATGAGAAGAACAAGGAGAAGCCGCTGTGTTACCCGTACAGCGTCAAGGCCCGCGCCTTGCTCCACGCCCACTTCCAAAGACTGGACCTACCCCCGGACACCCTAGCTATCGGTAAGTAGACCTATGTGGACCCATAGGTGGACCCATAAAGAAAGTTCTGACTCTTACATTTCCAGAAAACCATGGCAAGTCTTGCATAAGCGTACAGACAGTGGTTCAACTTGTCAAATTTTTCTTGTTCTTGTAAGCAATTCATGCTTTATTCTGATTCGCTTCTTCACACTATCAAAGAGGATATCTTTTTGTAACATGATCATAATTTTCATGCCTCCAAAACTAAAGAGTGTAGTTTTACTCATTTGTGAATTGGATATGATTATGAGAAAATATCACTGATTTGCCCCATGGTAATAAACTTTTGCGAGACTGATCATTGGTTTTGTTTGACGGTGTACTAAACATGATGGTCTACTAAACATAGTTTTAGGATTTACTGTTTCAGTGTTGCTCTTTTCCATAACTTCTGTGGCTCGGAGTAAATTGATTTGATGATTTAAAAGGATGACTACTGTGCATATACTTAGTGTTTTGCCAATTTATTCCAAAATGCATTATTTAAAATACTGTTTCTTATTATTTTTATAAACTTAACATATTATCTGGGATGTGTAGTTTTTAGTAAAAAAAGAGCTTAGAGTGTTTTGCACGACAACATAATTAGTACATTGTATTTTTCTCATGTTCAACAAAGTAATACAAAATGTACATGTATGCTTATTGATTTTTCCAGACCAAGCGTACATTGTGAAGAAGAGTCCCTACCTGATAAATGAGATGATCAACGTCATTGCACAGCTGGTGGCCGGAGCTCACAGAAATGGTAGGTCTCATCTCTGTATGGAAGTCTGTCTGTTTTTACAGAAACACAAATGTTTTTGTTTGATATCTTTTTCATATTCATCACTATTAATCATTTTTGTTTGGTAAAAAACGTAGTCTTTACTTTCTTAGGCCAGAATATAATGTGACAGACAGGCATTTAATTTTAATTTGTATCAAAAGATTTCCAAGGAAGAATTTCTCAATTTTCATATTTCAACTAAAATTTAAATATTGAACAATATTCGTTTAATACCAATTTTTGTAAACTTCGTTGTGAAGTTGATCCACGAAATTTATTGCTTATTGAAGTGCAATTTCTACTAAGTAAATAATTTATATTGATAGGATTTTGACAACGATTTAACATATCCTTGAAACTTTGATTTTCATTGAATCCAGAGATTGATACTCAGGAATATTAATGAAAGCACAGTATCTAACTATCTTGACACATACATGACGGCCTATGTATCTACCTTTACAGCTGTTCAGTACATGCCGCGGCTGGAGACGATAGAGAACTGTATGAAGGTGTCCCAGATGTTGATTCAGGCTGTTGATGTCCGGACCAGTCCATTGTTACAGCTCCCCCACATCACCCAGGACATGCTCAAACACTTCACCACCAAAAAGGTAGGCTTAAACACTTCACCACTAAAAAGGTAGGCGTAAACACTTCACCACCAAAAAGGTAGGCTTAAACACTTCACCACTAAAAAAAGGTACATGCATGCTTAAACACTTCACCACCAATAAGGTAAGTTTAAACACTAATAAAAAGGTTTACTTTAAAAAAAAACACTTCACCACCAAAATAGGTAGGCTTAAACTTTTTACCACCAAAAGGGTTGGCTTTAAACACTTCACCAATAAAATGTACATGCATGCTTAAACACACTTAAACACTTCACCACCAAAAAGGTACATGCATGCTTAAACACAAATAAACACTTAATTACACACTTCACCACTAACAAAAGGTTGATGCATGCTTAATATTTCACCACTAAAAAAGGTACATACATGCTTAAACAAACTTAAAACACAAAATGAGATACACTCAAATAACACAAAAATATATTCTAAAATACTACATCACAAAAGCTACAAAATATACTTCACTGGTTTGTCATAAAACTTATGGAGTTTTTTTTTTTACACTTTCCATTGAAAAAGATACACTCTAAAATCACAACTGCAGAATATTCCACCAATTGTAATTGATTGCATGGCTCATAATGAGCTAATGATATGTTGGTTTGTGTGTTGTAGAGGCACATTCAAAAAATCCGTGATTTGATAAGCATGAAGGAAGAAGATCGTCGCTCACTTCTACGTCACTTGACGATGGATGAATATCGTGACATCATCAATGTGTGCGCATCACTCCCCTATGTTACCATGGAAGTCCACTCCACAGGTATCTAGATCTATAGATGTCATTTTCAATTTATGCATAATGAAATAGAACTCTGTGTGTATGCAAGTTACAGGTAATCTTCATCATTTTGTGGTCAAATGTTGATAAATGATATAACCAACTGGACTTCTATCTGTAAGTTTTTTTTTTATGTCTTAGCTTGACAGTTGCTGAGTTTCCACATTGAGTTTCTATTATAACCATTCTTTATTCATTGTACTTTATTCTTACCTTTAAGATGTATAAGCTTTAGATTTAATCTTTATATACGGGTATATCTCAGGAAACGTTCTAAACCATTGAGTTCACCAGTTTGATGGTTGAACTTGTAAAGTGTTGTGTTCATGATGTGGATTTTTTGTCACAGTGTTGGATGACGAGGACACGAGTATAACAGCAGGCTCTATAGTGACGGTAGAGGTCAGTCTGAAGAGACGGATGATGGAGGTTCTGTTTGATAAGGAGGAACTGTCTCACGTGGACGAGGACCAGGACAACTTGGCCATCGGGAACGAGGATAACGAATCTAACAAAGACCAGGTAAAAATCTTACAAAAACAAGGTTAAGATCTAACAAAGACCAGGTAAAAATCTTACAAAGACCAGGTAAAAATCTTACAAAAAACCAGGTAAAAATCTAATAAAGACCAGGTAAAAATCTACGAAAAACAAGTCAGGTAGGGAATATATGAGGGAATTTGAGAAAAGGGACAGCCAAACAAGATTTTTTTGGAATATATTTGGTCAAAGATATCAGAATTTGATATTTTAAATATTCTAAAAGACAATGTTAGAAAACGAATAAAATAATGTCAGAAACATTATTCAATTTTGAGGGTTGTAGCTACTGTATTGGAACAAATGATATAACTAATTTTTATAGATTAATATTTATTTCATATAAGTAAAATTTTTAAAGGTATGTTAAACTTGAGGTACATCTAGATAAAGTACTTACAACTTTATATACAGTAGATTTTTATGCATTCTACTTTTAATATATTTGACAACAAAATGCCATAAATTGTTCTCTTGTTAACATAAAATGTTAGGAAACAGAACTGAAGGTGAATTTTGTAATGTGTATTTCAACAGCAGGAAAATGAGACAGAAGAGAATGCAGACACGAACCAGAAGGCCCCAGTGTGGCAAAAACCGAAGAAACAGCCCAAGAAAAAGGGAGGCAATCAAAAGAACAAAAAAGCCAAGCAGGCATACAACTGGAAAGCAGCAGCCACAACACAGGAGAAGAAGGAGAGCAGCAAACAGGACACGGAAAAACAGGTCAGGCTTTACAACAATACGTAATCCAACTTTTATTCCCAGGGGAGATTTTTTCGTGAGGTTCTTAAGAACCTCATCCACACAAATATTTCTGGCCATGAATCAGTTCTTAAAAGTCTCTGTTATGTTATTTTCAGGACAGTCTACATCTTGATCAATTATAAAAATCCCAATTTTTTCATAATTTTTTTTTTTTTGGGGGGGGGAGGGGGTAATGTGTGTAAATTTTCCATTTAACCTTTCTTTTTGATTTGTGAAATCTGTTAAGGATGAGCCTTTTTTCTTACCTTGTAAGTTAACCCTGCATCTTGCAAAGGGGATAGAAAGGGGATAAGAATACTTTTGAAAAGATAGGATTTAGGATTAGTTTGGAAATTTTACTCCTCTAATAAATCAGATGACATATGTGTATCAGATGAAAACAAAAGGCATTAACTGATAAACTTCTGTATACTGATTAACCTTAGGCAAAAGAAAGAAATTTCTTAAAAATCATATTTGGTCTTAAAAATTTATTGCAGACAATTCACTAAAAATTTACAACCATTATCTCAACACTTTGATCATAGTAAACATTTCTTTATTGTATACACAGGGTAATGAGGTGGCTGTCAAAGACGATGAGGAGCGTGAGGACAAAGACGATGTGTCAGAGAGAGGAGCAGAAACAGACGAGGAGACAAACGCATCGGACGGTGAGGACCAGAGAGAGGACAGGTTGGAGTCCTCTTCGGGGCGACATGAGGAGGATGAGGAGCAATGGAAGAAGTACCAGGAGGAGGCCAAGAAAGAACAACAGCTGGACACCAAGGTCAAGGAGAGTCACCCCGTCCACTGTCCCTATTATGGGGAGGTGAGTGCTAGGATAGGTGTATATGTATATGTAAGGGGGTACTCTGTTCCTACTATTATAAGGTGGGTCAAAGTGTTGGAGAAAGGGGAAGGGAGGGAGGGAGAGGGAATGGAGGAAGGAGGGGTCAGTGTCTAGATGGGGGTATACATAGAGGGTGTGGTGAGGTGAGCAGGGGAAAGTATACGTAAGAAAGGGAGTAATGTCCACTTTCCCTGTTATGCTAATACAGTGAGATCAGTGTCTGTTGTGGGGTGGGGGTATATGTATAAAAAAGGTGTCCAAAGTCATTACTATAGTAAAGGGAGTGGCGGGCAGAAAGTGAGGGTTACAGTATATATTTATGTTTGAAGTAGTTTCCACTAGAGTGAGAGAAGTGAGGGTGAGTGTCACGTGGTAGTGTGGGTTGTGTTGTATATATAAGAATGTATATGGATGACAAGTTTAGCATGTAAACATTTTCAGAAATAAAAAAAAAAAAGAAGAAGGTGCCTTTTATTTTGTGCAAGATAAATAATAAGGCAGTTTTTGAATAAAAATATAATTCAAAATACAGCAACAATATATGAAGTAGTTTGACGGCACATTTTTGTTGTTTGACAAATTAAAAGAATATTCATGAAACTATATGCTTTTTCAATGTAATATATTTTGTAAAGGGTTGTTAGCATATAATAGTTATACAAGTAGTTATGAAAAGAGGGAATGTGAATGTGATCATTTTGTGACATTTTGCAGGAGAAGCAGGAGGGGTGGTGGCTGTATGTCAGTGACAAAAAGAACCACATGTTGATCACCGCCCCCGTACAGATCCTGACCCTCAAGGACGAGGAGGAGGTCAGTGCTGGTCCCTCTCAACTTTTATGTTCTTAAATTTAGTTTGTACAATGTAGAGTGATACAGTGGGTCAGTCAAATGTTGAGTATGAGCTCTTAAAATCACTAAACAGATTTCTCACTACCTGAATTTTCACTACAGAACTAAAGTCTGTCAGTAAACTATAAGTTTATATCTACTGGATTAGATCTTGCAGGGTATTTTTCAACTAAACTGGCAAAATATTTATTATGGAAAAGAAATGTGTATTTAACATATACGTATGATATGTAATAACAATACTTTTGTTTCATCTGTTTTTAGCTGACCCTGAAGTTTTCGGCCCCGCACAAGCCTGGGCTGTACTCGTACACTGTGTGTCTGCGCTCAGATTGTTACGTGGACTTTGATCAGTCCAAAAACATTAGGGTAAGAAGTCGGATCATGTACAGTATTACGGTCAAAAGAATCAGCTTGAATTTTATCTCTTATCAACTTGAAGTTGAGGAGACTTGGAGGTCAACAAATTAAACACAAGATCTGTCTTAAAATGTGACATGATATTTTTGGCCATAAATTAACATTTAGTAAAGAAAAAATCCAACTGTGTTTTTATACAGAACTCTTCTTCTTTTAGAGATTAAAATAGTCTAAAACGGACCATGACCATTGAGCCCTCTTAAATACCTTTTAAATGATTATCATGGTGTTAAAACTTTAACTGTTAACCTATTCGCTAAATTGCAATGCATTATTGAAAATTTATCAGGAAGAAATACAGGTACTCAGGTCTTGTTAATCCTTTGAGATTAAATTAAGTTTAAATAGTGTACACATCATGGAGGTACACACAGGTGAATTTAGTAGCTTATATCTCTTGGTTTGTTCAAAATTTATTAAGGTGAAATGTGATAATATTTGGGCGTTAAAATGAGTCACTTTTGGGCAATTTTAAATCTTATCAATTCTTTAAAAAAATTTGGTCATTCTTCTATTAGAACATGTTTTTTTTTATTTGTTTGATATCTATGATTTCTATTTTTATTTTTAGTTGGATGTGAAGGAAGCGAAGGTGATTGAGGATCATCCTCAGTGGGACATTCCGGATGATGAGGATGACAAAGACAAGGATGAGGACACAGACTCGGATTACTCCACGGATTTTGATGAATCGGATGAGGACTGATTGATTACTCCGCGGATCTCGAGGACTCGGATGACAACTGACTACACCACGGATTTTGAGAATGTAAACTAAGACTGAAAGGGAGGCACAATCCAACAATGTCCAATCAGACAGAGACTGAGATGATATCAAATGAGTGGCGATGTTGTGTCCATTTGTACACTCTATTTGTCGTATTGTTGATGAATGGAAATTTCTTTCCCTGAGGCCACCATGTTTAAGAAATGTGATAAAATTCAGTTATAGTAAACAATTTTTTTTAATTGTAAATGATTGTTAAATACATCTATTGTACTAATGATAACTGAATTACTACTGTAACATCTCCTTCATCAATTTTTTAAGTGAAGTACAGTTGATGTAGCAAAATTACTTTGGCATTTTATTTTATTTTTCTTCTATTTTTTTTTTATATTTTGTATAATCAGTCATTGTTACATGTACATATGGAATTTGGTCTCATCATTGCATTCATTTTCACAATTAATATTTTTCCTCTTCTTGATTTGGAGATTAGTCGTAATATTGTCCAAAAGCTACTCTTCCCTGCTACATATTTTGGTTGTGCATCCCATTTACATCTATTTTTATGATTACCTATTCTAGGTCTAGTCATTTTGATATGAATGATATCTACAGTGTATATATGATCTTCGTTAAGACAACAAATTGCAGGGGTGATATTAATTATGCTTGATTAGCATATACACATGTACCTTTCTTGGTCATCACTTGATGTATCTCAAGTCATATGAATTTTTTTTTGTACCTACATGCAACCCAACAAAATATGTTAACAAGCAGAAACTATATACATGGTTGCAAGAATAGATATAAATTTATTGAAGTGTGAGTGAGGAATGAAGTAAAATGGTGCATGCTACAAAGTAACAGTCAATATATTCAGGGGACAAATGTAAAAAAAAAAAATGGATTTTTTGTGAAGACAAAGTTCATTTTCACAGAAAGAGATTTTGTTTCTCTTGTGTGTAATCACAATATTTGTGAAACAATTTATGGCTAATTTATAGTGTGTATTTAAAATCCTTGATTATTTATATTATTGTCATTTTTCACTGCCATATTCCGATAGCATATTTTGTATCAAACCTCAACATTGTAAATATCATGAAATGGTTGATAGACACATTCATTGACAAATGAAATATGAATATTACATGTATGTTTATGCTTCTTGTGGAAGGAGGAAAATAAAGGCGATAAAATTATTCAAACAATGTTAGTTGTTTGGGGTTTATTTTTCTTAAGGGCAAAAGCTGCAATGATATAAAAATCTCTCTCCCTCTCTCATTCCAGAGAATGTCAGATGTTTAAAAAAATGAGAGATCTACATTATTAAAGCTAATGTAAGCTGATAACATTTATTAAAGGATGTAAATATTTCCCAATTTAAATTTCTCAAAATAAAAGATAATGATCTGGCACTTTCAGCATTCCATGGACTAAATATTAATGGCAGATGTTTAAAAAATACTGTACAAAACTTGACATGTTTGATGACTTTCATGTTACAATAGAGAAGTGCAGTTTTCCAAATATCTGTCTTATACAGATTGTCCTCTGATTCATATTTTAATACCAATTTCCCAATTAAATTCTGCTGATGTTCTGTTCCATATATAGGTTTGCATGATCTATTGTACTTTCAGTCACAAACGGGTGTAAATATTTCTCCCTTCTGAATAACTTATTGCTAAAGTCTCTAGTAGGATTGATCTTCTGTTGATTATTTTAACATTCACATAAAAAAGATTAGGTATTTTTTTTTGGTCATATATTTAACTAATTTAAAAAGAATACACTAGTACATTTATTTTCATACTTTAGCCTAGTTGTTTAATCATCATTGAACATTCCACTTGCATGCATATGCTTGATACGATTTCATTATCATTATAGTTAGTACTAGTGTCATTGATTTCTCAACTATAAATGATCCTTTATTAATTATGAACATTTAAAGATTTGAAGAGTACTTCTTAATTTTTTGTAATCAATTATTTGAAAAAGCTGTGCATTATAAAGGCATATTAGCATTGTTAAATTGATCAGCCAATTAAATGAAATATTTCATTTGATATTTATGAAATTTCCAATTTAATTACAGTGTAAGTTAATTTATTTAACATTTAAGTAGACAGCTACTTTTGGAGAGATAAAAATCTGAATAACTATATTTGCCTTTGAAATAATTATAGAAATGTCTATTTCAAAATCACTTTTCAAAAACCTAAAGGAAATGAATCACTCCGCTTCTATATGGTTTGATGTTATTAGCATTTTCTGTCAACAGTAGTTTATGGGTATTTAGCGTCACCTCGGGTCTAGGTCACTTCCGTGTTTACAAACTTCGTCACGATCATGAGAGAGTGTACAAAGAAATATCAATAGCTCCCGAATTAACTCACGTCACGCCAGAATATTAACTCTAGTCTGTGTCCATAGTTTGTGTCAGAAGAAATAAAGCACCATGTTTAAAAAGAAACCAACCGTCCAAGGTAGGATACACTACATATGTACATACTACACTGAATAGTTTTTAAGTGTATGAAATGGTGAATGGAATTTTTCATAAGATCTGTGTCCTACCAGCTACCTGGTTCGGGCTTTGGGGCTAAATCATTAATGAATGTGAAGTTCTTTTTGTAATATGTAAACTTTCTTTTTATTATATCTTTATCTTAGCTTCATACTCCTTTCTTTGAACTGAATGTTTTAACTGAAAAGTGTGAAATAGCTATAGTAAAGTAATTCATACATGTATACAGTACCAGGGATGTATACGTCCCTGACAGTACCAAACAAACACGATATAACTCAAGAACACTGGAACAGTCCCCAAGCTTTGTATCTTCTTGGGTTCTCATCTTCTGGTCATGGTCTGCATGCAGCTTCTGAAATTTATTTGTCCGCTCAACATGCTCAAGGTGACTCTCAGGGTTCCCTTTTGGTGTTAGCTTAAAGAAATTGAAGTGACAAGCGGATCGGTCTTCAATTTAAATTATCTTCTGCTTTAAGTAAGCCCTGCCTCTTATACATGGATATTGAATTGTTAACAAGTATAGCAGTATAGTCTTTATATCCAGATAAGTCATCAGTATGTAGCACTAGCATAATGCAGAAGATAATATGAGAGGAGGAGGGTGCATGGGTGTAAATGTAGTCCAGGAAACACTAAACATGTCAAAGACACAGGTCCTTTGATGTTTGTTTCACTTTTTTACCAATAGTGGAGTAAAAGTTTTAAAAAAAAACAACAAACAGGGTAAACTGTTATTATTCCAATTTATTGCTGATTTCTCTGGACTACATTATTTTACAATCTATACACTCGGGTAAAATTAAACTACCGGTATATAGCAATTTTAATCTAACTACGGTATATGATATTTAAAATCAGTTATTCTAGATATACTAAAAATTATGGTACTCAAACTCTGCTTTAGAATCCTTCAATCATAACAATTCTATGTTAGATTAGAAGCTAATCCCTTTCATAGTTCTATTGCTGTTGCAGAGCAATTGAGAGAAAATGATAGAACAATGCGTAAAACCCAGAGGGATCTCACGAGGGACCGTGGGCAGCTTGAGAAAGAGGAGAAGAGAATTGTGAGTCTAAGTTGATCAGTAGAATTATTAACTTACTATAAGTTATGACAGAGTGCACAGTTTAAATGACACTCATTGAAATAAGACCTGTACAGTACATGTAGGTTTTCATTGTTCAATTAGAAATATTTAGTTACATTCGCAAATATGGTTCCGTATATTTTACTTATATAAACTTTATTAATAAAAACAAAATTAAGTCTCTGTGTTAATTAGTTTTTTGGCTAAGAGGTCATTTTTATTACGTCACACATGATTATTGTTTGTTTATTTGTGTACATTAACCCACAGTTAGTTAAATCTTAATATTTACAATTTTCAGTATCTTTGTCCGAGATAACACTACGAATCAATTTTGTACTATACAGTCACAGGCACTTGTTTCTGAGAAAAAAATTTACCCTATAGTGTGTGTTATTATTATACTATAGGGTAAATTTTTTTTCTCAGAAGTGCCTGTGTATACAGTCCTATAAATTCCAATGACGTATTGTTAGGGCGCAAGAGGGGTTTGCATAATGAATATTCTAATATTTAATCGTACAATTGCCGAAATATATATAAATATAAGTAATAAGGGATCATTCTTTGAATATTATGAGGTAAATAAATAATTTCTTTCAGTGCGGGATCAAATCTAACACAAAGCTCTTCAGGCTTTATGGTACATGTAGATTTGATCATGCTCTGAAAGAAATTATTACCTCATAATATTCAAAGAATGATCCCTTATTTCTATAAAAAAAACCTGACTTTCTAAAAATCAAATACATGTTAAAAGAAATGAATAGCAAAGTTTAAATGACTCCATTACTCTGAATTTACCGTAGTTGGTTCTAATGATGAAGACGAATTCCTTTGTTTTTTATACTTGTTTTCTAACTGGTTGCTTTTTGTAAAATAGGAAATGGAAATCAAGAAAGCAGCAAAGCAAGGCAATAAACAGGTTAGTTCCTATAAACTGCACCAATAATTAATAATTACATGTACTTGACTTTATTTTGCATATTGTGGAATCATTAGAATTCATGGTGGCTCAATTTTTGTGATATTGATGGGTAGGCCTCCCCCATGAAATTACAGTCCACAAAAATTGGCCCCCACAAATTTAAATGATTCCACAGTACTGGTTTGCTTTGACACGATTTGAGATCAAAAATTTTATTTTTATTTTTTATGTATAAAATGGTTTACTGGTGCATTTTAAATGATTGACTAAAATATTGAATGTTAAAGTCAAGTTACAAGCGAGATACAGAGGTAAGAACTGATTGATATGTAAACAAAGCTCGAGTCTTATAGCTGTTTACAAAAAATGTAATGTAGAGAATAACCATTTCTTAGACAAAATGACATGTAAAAACAATTTAAACTTATTCAATATCTTCATAAATACTATTATCAACAAAAGAAAAGTACATTTGATTGAAACTCACACCAATAAAACACAAATGTAAAAAATGACAATGTTCGAGCTTTGTTTACAAAACAAAGAATTATGAACTCTGTATCTTGCTTATAACTTGATATTTGACTCTCAAATTTTGACATAGCATTATAAACTTCTTTATTTATCAGTATAAACATTGAAAATGGAAAAATAAAAGTATGAAAATTTTAAGTGAAATCGTGTCCAAGTCCCTTTAAACATTGACAATTAGACATTATGAAATTTTTGTGATTTTTAGGCAGCGACAGTCTTAGCAAAACAACTAGTGGCAATTAGGAAACAACAAACCAAGAGTTACTCTGTAGGATCCAAAATATCGGCGATAGGCAACCAGCAAAAGGTAAAACAACACAGAACCAGCAAAATTAATTACGCTTCAGGAATGCTTTGCAACCAGAATGCATTTCTAATTTCGTAAAAGTTTATCAGCATCCAGTTCTTGTATTGCAACTGTGAATTATTAAAGTTTGTTCTCGCTGTGTATACTGCTTTTACATGTAATACCTTCATTTTTTACACGTTTGAGTGAAGCACCCTTGTAAAAAATAAAGGTATTAAAAGCAGAAAACACTTTATTTATGTACATTAATCTTTAGAGAATAAAAGAAAAAAAACAAAGGAAAATACTCTCCTTTATTAATCTTTTCATGAGTTTACCAACTTTTTCATACTGTTTATGAATATCAAAATAATTTTTGACATTAATAAATGTATGCTGCAACGGTCCTATGTTTTCAATTAAATTTACTTTACGAGATTAATGCGTCTTTTTCAGTTGATGCACTCTAACATGAAAATGGCCGGAGCCATGGCAACAACTACCAAGGTACAACAAACTAACCAATCACCAACACATTGTTGGTTTTAAAATGAGTTATTCCCCTTTAACCACAAATTCATTTGTATCGGATTTTTCAAACAGGTTGCACAGTACATAAATAACATCACTCTGTCAGAAAGATTTTTCTCCATATTGCAGTTAGAGTTATTCCCCTTACACCACAAAATTTGTGGTATTGTCTATCAGGATTATTGCAGTTATAAAACTCTATTGCTGTGTAAGATAGACATTCAAAAATAATTGATATTAAGAGTTTATTCTATTGTGAATAATGAATTGAGACATTTATAATTTGCCCCTAATGCTTGTTTGTTTCTCCTCCATGTTTTCAGACGATGCAGCAGATGAACACAGTGATGGATCCCCAGAAGACGGCCAAGATGATGCAGGAGTTTGAGAGAGAGAACATGAAGATGGGCATGTCTGAGGACATGAGTGAGTCCACTCAATTCATTAATTGTGTTTGGATTTTTTCATGATCGTATGGAATCATACAGAGAGCCTTGATTAATATAACACCTCTGTTATATATTATAGTACTTTTAAAAGTCCAAATTGATTTCTTAATGTTGATAATCCAGTTATTACCAGAGGTTAAAATGTGTTTTTGATAATTGTATTTAATTGCCTTTCAATAAGTTAAAAAATCAACATGGATCATGGGGTGGGTTAATTCTGATAAAGAATATTACCCGTGTAATAGATGTTACAGAATTTAAAAGTATAGATTTATTTCTTAATGTGGCATTGTTAATGGCCCAGGAATTACATTAAGTTTAATTGTTTCTCATGATAAGTATTATGAAAAACTTATATATCATTAATTTGTTTTCTTGTTTACACACCCATTTGATGAGTAGCTCAAGTAGATAAAAAAAAAAAAAAAATTAAAACTCTTGACTTCCAAAATTACAGAATATTTTATTACATGTTCCTTAGTTCAAAAGACCTATTTAAACAAGAACAAGTGTTTAAAGGTTAATAGAACCTAAAAATATTTGTATGTTACTGATGACACAGGTAATTAACTGATGATTCACTCGGATAAGTGAGATATTTGATGGTATTGATGTTCCTTTTGATAGTTAACGATACACTGGACGACATTCTTGGAGAATCGGGAGATGAGGAGGAATCTGACGCTGTCGTCAGTCAGGTTCTGGACGAGATCGGAATCGAGATCACCGGCAAGGTAAAATTAAGCCCTACAATCACTAAACACTACATTTGTAAAGATTTTGCTGTTATCTGTTTTCCAGTACATGTATTTCATTTCAAAATCTTAAGACATAAAACATGCAGAATTTATATCAGTAATTGTGTACTATTTATAAGACTTTGTATTTGCAAATATTACTTGTGCAAACTATAAAGCTCTCAGATTAAAAATTTTGCAAACTTTTCCGCAGACAAAAAAAAAAACACCCTGAAATCTAGTATGTGTTATGTTGTAGGATTATAAACTTTTTACTGCAATCCTAAATATCCATTATTTTCATTATAGATGGTACATGCGCCAGCTGCTCCGAGTAAAGGTCTCGGGGAGACGTCGAAATCTCGGGTAACGGACGACGACATAGAGAGACAGTTAGCCGCCCTGAAGGATCTATAGCGTCCTACCTCCGTACAGGGCAGGGGAATTCTGGGAGAATTGTTTCATCCCCCCTCCCTTCCTGGTCTCATGTGATATCTAGGTCTTAACATTAATCTATTTTAATTTTACGTGGCCTTTGGAGTGGACGTGATGGAATACAAAATTTGCGATGTGAGAGATTCCATGAGGATTATGATGTCAGTCTGTTAAAAAGAAACACAACGTTTACTGTCAAGCATAGATCTTGATTTCTTTGTAGTCTGAAATTCTGTGTATCAAAATTTGAGTGGATTGAAGCATTGTTTTTTTTTTCTTGAAAACAAATTCACTGTGTTTAATTTTTAGAGATTTAAAAAGAATGCATAAAAAATGATGTGACGAATTGTTTCTACTCTCTTTAACAATTCAGAGTTAGATTCAGTCAATGATTATCATATTTCTTAAAACTAATCCTCGTTTATGGTATTTTTGATGTGTGTCTGTGCAAGTAAGATTTATATGTGTTCTACGAACATGAACTATAAAACAATTTTGTATATACAAATTATTGTAAGTTATGACGTATTTACTGTGTGTAGGTTTAGTTTTACCATTTTTATTTCAGTCTACATATCCAAATATATACAATGTTTGAAACAGGTGTTTGAAAAGGAATTGAAATTTGTGATGAAAATCGATAATGATTTCAACGACAGAGCTGTGTGTGAGTGCAGAGTGGGTGAGTGGTTCATTGTATTGTTGTGTATTGTCTTCTGAATGTATCTTTTATTATTCAACAAAATTGATTTCATTGTTATTAAAATGTTGATAGAAGTTGAAAGCTTCATGTCCTTATTTATATTTACTGAATATGACACATTTGACAGTGATGATGATGAAGATGATTGTGATGATGATACATGTATCGATGATGATGATGATGATGATGATGATGATGATGATGATGATGATTAATTTCACAATATTGATCATTGGATTTCTATTAAGGATAATATTCATAATGATGATAATGATTGATAAATGTAAACATCCTTAATTACTGTATAACTAATCAATTTTAGTTCTTTATAGAACACTTTCATGTATAAACGAAACAAATACATACAAATATTTGCGATATTAATGACCAATCCGAAGCGCGACTGTTATAATATATGCAAACTTTTTTTTAAATGCAGCAACACACAATACATTTTGTAGTAATGACGCAAAATTATTAATACCTTTGCATTATAGAAACTTGCATCAAGATTAACACAAGAACCGATAAAAAACATTGTAACAAAGAATTCAATGCTATCAAGTTTCATAATTTCTATTTTTACAAACGGAAAGAGGAATTTAAAAATAAGAAATGTTAAGTCATTTTTGTAATAAATGAATTCTATTCATGGTTGTTATTTGAGAAATTTTAATTTTTGTATGATATTATTTCTGTATTTAAAAAAAAACCCCACAAATCTGAATATAATTAGAACATCTTAAGATATCATATATAGAATACTGTATATAAACATAGTAAGAAAATAGAAGAGAAGGAAACACTTGTTTAAAGAATATAACAATACTCTTGAGTATAATTGAGGAAGTTTGGCACCGGTTTTTTAATTACTTTATAATTCTAGGTCTCAAAATTTCACTCGCGTGTACTCTAAAAAAAAGACCTTTTAAATATCTTTTGGGTTAAGAAAGATTTATCTAAAAGTTACTAGCTAGCTTTTAAACAACCCCCTTTTATGGCTTTTATCTTGATAAAAAAAAAAAGCGCCACTTGGCACAGCAAAATAAATCTTTTATTTTTCTGTAGTTCTCATCAGATTGGAATTTTTTTAAGCATCGCTGACACATGGGAAAACCTTGAGTTGTAAATTGTACACAATACGAATGAGAGAATGTTACATATTTAAAAAGAAGATGGGGGAATAAGATGGCGCAAATGCCCATTCGGTTTAGTAGTGAAATACAATTTTGAATTTATGTTTCCCCAATTAAATCTATTCAAATATATTATAATAAAACTTTGCAAAAGCAAAATTTCTAACTATAGTCAGTTTTTAATATATTTAACAAAAAATAAGAAAAAAAATATTGTCGGAAATTATGGTGGTATCGAACCCGTAACATAAGAACCCTAGATATATAAGGTTAGCTTATGCCAGGTGCTCTAACCACTGAGCCATTTCAGACACAACAAAGTGGGCTTTTTAAATATTATGTGTGACTAAGGTCACGAATTACCGGACTTGTATTATTTTTTCAAAACGTTCAATTGTTGGGATACAAAATGATATTTTTAATGTATAGTGGGTCATCTCTCCACGTTTTTGTTGATTGAAATCGGTTTGTTTTCAAATCGACCTTAATTAGACAATGAGAAAAATATGGAGCAAAGACCCACTCTATAAAAGAAAATGCCCTGAAGTTCTAAAAAATGACAGTATTTGCAGGTTTTGATACGTACACGCCTGTTTGAGTCAACATATTCCAAGTTTTGAACATACCTATAGGTTAAAATTCAATGATTCGTTAAATATATATTGTTTTCAATGATTTTAAAAAAACCCATCAGATTTATTGATACTTTAATTTTTCAGTAGCCTGTCCGACCGCGTATGGTTATTTTACACGCCTTATCCACCCATCTTCTTACTTATGAATTAAAGCTGCATAACAAATTACCTACCAGACATACATGTACCTTAAAATGATAAATATGATGTTTAACCTTAAAATTTTTTTTAGAAAAGAAGAAATCTGAATATTTAAGATGAAATATTTTAATATAATCCTATATCTTTAAACTACGGAAGCCCATTGGTGCCACGTAAGAAAAATATTTTATCTGGCGGCCGCCAGATAATTATTTGGCGGCCGCCACTTATTATCTGGCGGCCGCCACATAATTTTCTGGCGGCCGCCACTTATTATCTGGCGGCCGCCACATAATTATCTGGCGGCCGCCACATAATTATTTGGCGGCCGCCAGATAAAACCTGGCTTCCTGATGCGTGCGCATGTTTTAATGGGAGCTTTTTAGGGAGTTGTGGATACACTCTAATTTATTAGTTTTAATTAATTATTTCTGAAACTAGACATTAAATATCAATTGCAGAGCTTAGGATTTTGAAAAACTGGTTGAGTTGAATGTATAGAAGACTTTGTTGATAGAATCTAGAATGAATTTTCTATTACTTTGTGCCTTAAAATTGTATTATACATGTATGTTGTATAAAACATGGTATTTTAGAGTTGATTCTGAACTTTTAAAACTGAACTAAACATCCGTTCAGGAAATCTTAACATTAAAAAACCTTATCTTGAGAGGAATTTTATGTAAACATGTATAAGTAAAGGAACGCACTGCCTTCTATATGTTTTAATTTTGGTATAAGAATTTACCAACGCAGATTAAAGTCAGCTTTATTGACCACGACAGCTAGTACAGGCAATATTATCACGAGAGCAGATCCATCTATGACTTTATAAGGATAAACTAGGATAAGTGTTTACTAGCATTCGTGGCCATAAAAATGAAACTATTTAACTGACTGTGTTGTTAAACTTTTATTCCAAATCACATGAAAGGCAGTACAATAAAAAGACCGCGATCGGCCACAGTCTCTCTGGGTAAATCAAAGTACTGAGAGTACTGAAAGGCGGGGTCTTGAAAGTTTGAATGTGTAATTGTTCACGTTTTCCTCCGGTATGTTCCAAAAATTGTGAGTTTGAATTAGTTGTTTCAATCTACATGTAGTATGCTAAAGTTCAGCTTTTTGCAATTGCCTGATACTTTGTCATAATTTTGCTAAATCCCGACCGGGACTGTTCTTCATAGTTGTAGAAAATTGACACAACGGTATGTTATGTAAAATAAGACACCAAGAAAATTTTTAAAAAACTACAACTAACCGGAAAAATCAAAGCAACTATATTTAGGTATATAATTTAAATCGTTATATTTATTTATTTTGTGATCGAAGGGAAAATCTATAAGTTGGACGGTATCTGTTATACAAGGTTTATGGAAACTCCGAAAACTCTCAAACTGTTGAATTACCGAACAAAGTTAACATTTGTATACCGATAACAAACACAGGCTTCTAACGTTAGAAATATTTCTTTTTTACAATAAGATTATTCCAAGTACTATAACAATAACAAAAAATTGTCGCAGTAGCCATTTTGATTTTTTCGACCTTCTATATTGTACCTGTCATGATTTTTTTGGCAGCGATTCATATAAAATTAATAGGTAAAAAATAAATTCGTTCGCCACTTACTACTTTTTTGTGTCAACTCGTGCATCATTTACACGAATCACGATACAACCGATTCTGAAATTTCATTAAAAATCATACTCCAAATGCAGTCATCTGCTTTTCAAATCGATAAAACAAGAAAATGGAGACCAAACGTGAATGAATCACGTCATATTCTTGTAAGCAAAATCTATATAGATTATACATTTTTGGTGACCAATAGATTAATTGATATATACAATCTTATCGATTGAAGAACCAAGTCAAATGTTAATGTTCATGTTGTCCGGCTTAGTTGGAATATACAATCATGTAATTTGTTTTAATGTTATGAGACATTTTCTATACTTTATAACGGGCAAAACCAGTCATATTCATGATTTAAAAGATTTCTTCATCAATATCTTAATGCCTCTCATCAGAAACTCAGCTGATCTTTCTCCCATTGATAAATATCTCGCACCAATATTAGACCTATGAATTCAGAGATAACGCATGGTTGTTGTGTTTTAAATCTTTAATTTATTGTGTGGTAGTACATGTAAATGAATAGGACTTATTTCAATTTTAAGAAGATAATCAAAGTACTGAAGTACTGTCGGGAGTTGATTTTATCGATTATTATCAATTCTAAAATCAACGTTATGTTATTTTGCATGGCAAGTAGTTTCTAATCTGTATTTGAATTACGCACGTGTATTTAAATTACGCACAGTTTAATAATATGAATTAGTTATGTTTACATGCGAGATAAATTTGTTGACATGCAACTTATAAGTTGCATGTCAACAATTTTTATCTTGCATGTTTACATAACTAAATTGCATGTTGACATAAAGAAGTTGCATGTTAATATAAAGAGGTTGCATGTTGACATCAATAGGTAACATATCTAGCATCTTGGATGTCACATGCTGGCGATATTTGAGATTTTTTATAACTCTTATTTGATTGCAGTTTTCTTGCATGTCAACATAGTTATGTTGCATGTTGACATAACTATCTTGCATGTTAACATATTTATCTTGTATGTCAACAAATTAAGAGAAAACTAACTTGCACACAGGGGGCAGAGATATGCCACCATATACTACCGCGCGTTACTCAATTTGTATGCACACACCGCTGCAGTTATGAGAGTGTATACTTTAAAAATCATGATTCAATGCTATAGTAATTATCGTGACCAAGCACCTGTTACCTAGCTTTCTCACCTTTAGCTGTCTTCGACGCTTATTTTTTGGTTTACTTTAATGATTTGTTTTCACTGAACATTGTCGTTTATATAGTCTATTATATAAATTTGATAGCACACAGTAGAGAAATTGAACAGACCTAAACTTCAAAGGTCTGGAAATATTTTAAAAGAACTGAAGATTCAAAAATCGTAAAATATCAGCTTTGCGAGTAAACTAGCTTATTCTATACGGGGGGGGGGGGGGGGGGGGGGGGGGGGGGACGGGGGACGACAAACATGTTAAATCACATTTGTCTTAAACATACTTTGTAAGGAGGAATTTCTACAAAAGTGACCAAGTTTTTACAGTTCTCAATGTACTTGTTCAGATTTATTTACACTCTTAACGAGTACCCGGGTACTCGATCGGAAAAACGTCCAAGTAACCGAGTACTAAAAATTAACCAATTTGTCATCCCTACTAAAAATGGTTGTTTTGATTTTCCCGGTAAGTTGTAGTTTTCTAAAAATTTTCTTGGGGTCTTATTTTACATAATATACCGTTGTGTCAATTTTCTACAATTATGAAGAACAGTCCCGGTCGGGATTTAGCAAAATTATGACAAAGTATCAGGCAATTACAAAAGGCCGAACTTTAGCATACTACATGTAGATTGAAACAACTAATTCAAGCTCATAATTTTTGAAACATAACGGAGGAAAACATAAACAATTACAAATTCAAACTTTCAAGACCCCGCCTTTCAGTACTCTCAGTACTTTGATTTACCCAGAGAGACTGTGGCCGATCGCGGTCTTTTTATTGTATTGCCTTTCATGTGATTTGGAATAAAAGTTTAACAACACAGTCAGTTAAATAGTTTCATTTTTATGGCCACGAATGCTAGTTCACACTTATCCTTGTTTATCCTTATAAAGTCATAGATGGATCTGCTCTCGTGATAATATTGCCTGTACTAGCTGTCGTGGTCAATAAAGCTGACTTTAATCTGCGTTGGTAAATTCTTATACCAAAATTAAAACATATAGAAGGCAGCGCGTTCCTTTACTTATACATGTTTACATAAAATTCCTCTCAAGTTAAGGTTTTTTAATGTTAAGATTTCCTGAACGGGTGTTTACTTCAGTTTTAAAAGTTCAGAATCAACTCTAAAGTACCATATTTTACAACATAGGCACAAAGTAATATAAAATTCATTCTAGATTCTATCAACAAAGTCTTCTATACATTCAACTCAACCAGTTTTTCAAAATCCTAAGCTCTGCAATTGATATTTAATGTTAAGTTTCAGAAATAATTAATAAAACTAATAAATTAGAGTGTATCCACAACTCCCTAAAAAGCTCCCATTAAAACATGCGCACGCATCAGGAAGCCAGGTTTTATCTGGCGGCCGCCAGATAATTATGTGGCGGCCGCCAGATAATTATGTGGCGGCCGCCAGATAATAAGTGGCGGCCGCCAGAAAATTATGTGGCGGCCGCCAAATAATAAGTGGCGGCCGCCAAATAATTATCTGGCGGCCGCCAGATAATAAGTGGCGGCCGCCAGATAATTATATGGCGGCCGCCAGATAATAAGTGGCGGCCGCCAGAAAATTATATGGCGGCCGCCAGAAAATTATGTGGCGGCCGCCAGATAATAAGTGGCGGCCGCCAAATAATTATCTGGCGGCCGCCAGATAAAATATTTTTCATACGTGGCACCAACGGGCTTCCGTATTAAACTAAGTCTTCTCGGTGAAATTATTATTATCAGTATGAAAATGACGTAGACCAGCCAGCCCTCTTAAAATTGATTACAAATCAAAAGAGTTCTGTAAAATACGCATAGCCAAAGTCCTCTGCCACGAGCACTTGTTTCCGTAAAAAATGTTTACCCCATAGTATATCATAAGATGAAATGTTATAAAAAAAAAACCCAAACAAACAAACGTCTGTGTCCTATAGCTAGGTTTTCCTACATTTATAAATTGCTCTGACGACTTCAGAATTCTGAATAAATTGTAATATATATATATATATATATATATATATATATATATATATATATATATATATATATATATATATATATATTTCGGTGACAAATATTTCTTTTGCGAATTTCTGTTATGTATATGTACGTGCATATATTAATATTATACATGTATGACTAGAAAATCATGCAATATAGAGGGAAAATTGCGTAATTGTAATCTTGAAATAGATTTATTAGATATTTTCGAAGCAACATGTCTTTTTTAGATTAAGGGAAACCGGTTACAAAATCAGTAATCGGTTAGTTGTAAGAAATGTTAAATTTTATAACGCATAGAATTATTCTTGTGCAAAATATTTGACTCTCGCGATATGTATTTATTTTTAATGTATGTATTATTTAAATCCATTTGCCTGTGTGCTCTTTTTAGATCAAATTCAAAGATTTTCGAAGGTCGTTTTTTTTACCATCTAAAATAAAAGAGGAAAAATTTTAATGACAGGAACGGACTGTCAATAAGTTTGTCCTTTTGACTTATGCTAAGTTCTGTCTGAAGTTCTTACAGTACATACTAGATACGTATATATACCCATATACCGTAGAAAAGTTGAAAGTGCAGAAAAATATCTATGATCAATCTTTAAGAATGATTTAGTAAGGAATGTGGTCTTTATATCTTTAGACAGAGTTTGGTCTGTCTGTCACTTCAGGTACGAACACGTACATGTATTATCAATTATTGATTTTCAAAATAGGAGGGGATCGATCCACTTATAGCCCCCCCCCCCCCCCACCCCCCAACAAAAAAACCCAAAACCAAAACAAAAAATAAACACGCACAAGAAAAAAAAAATAAAAAATAAAAAACAAAGCAAAAAACTTATTATAATGATCATTATAAATCAGAAAATGTTAGGATCGACACGTACTAGCTGGAAATTTTATTTCATCAATGGTTAAGAATAATGACTTTATCTCGCAGGAAACAGTGGGGCTTGGGTTTGAGTGTGTGATGTCAATATTTAGGGGGAAGGAGTGGAGAATGTTTATTCTAATTATATACCCGTATTCACCAACTTTACCAAGAAAGAAATCACCATATTTGATTTATGCGTGTAATGTTATGTTTTCATCGTAAAAAATTATGTATATTTTTTTTTAAATGTATTAACATAAAAATATTGATAAACAATAAAACAAATACGAAAGATGATTTAACTTA
The DNA here is from genome assembly GCF_025612915.1 of Magallana angulata. NCBI lineage: Eukaryota > Metazoa > Mollusca > Bivalvia > Ostreida > Ostreidae > Magallana > Magallana angulata. Next base: position 87,158 of record NW_026441627.1, read on the forward strand.
TAAGTCGAATATTTGGTGTAATGAAATTAAGATCATATTACTTGGGAGGTAAACAAACTTTCGGTGCATTGGTCAAATTCTATTTTTATGTTTTTACTATTTAGAATGGTTTAGAAATGTATTTGTAATGATCAAATAAAATTTGAGAGTCACTCGTAGAGTTATATGTATAAGCAAGATACTGGGCTCACAATTCTTTGTCATGTAAACAAGGCTCGTGCCCTGTTTTTGTTTACATAGGTTCAATATACCATTAAAAAATCTTTTTCCAGCTTATTTGTCTATCTTTTTATTTATTTCAAGCACAGATAAGCAGTCCTAACGTTTAATACATTCGTTTTAGGTTTAAAACTGAAATTTTTACTTCAACGTTCAAAATGTAAACAAACGCTTTGTTTACATAACGAAGAATTTCAAGCGCTGTAACTCACTTATAACTCAACAAATGACACTCAAATTTCGGTTGCCTATTAAAAATGCCTTTCTGAAGCATTATATTAAATAAATAATTTTGGACCAAAATCGTGACCATGCCCTTTTAAATTTATCTACAAATTAAAAAAAAAAGAATTGATCATAATTGAATGCATTGTCATAGTGAAAACACAGGGCGACCATTGTCCAGCCACGGTAAAACCCGGGAATTTAAAATTAATATTTATTTCTATCGATGGCCTTTTCTGTACAAAATTAATATTTATTTCTATCGATGGCCTTTTCTGTACAAGGAAAAACATTTTACAAAAATAACTCAGTTAACCAAGTCTATTAATGGTGAAAAAATTACAAATAGAATATATAAGTACACGTTGCTGCATAAGATAGATAATTTAAAGTGTTACCGAAGAGTTTACTCTTAAAATATAAAATTATATTCTGATTAAGATAATTATGTAAGGCGCAGGAACTCTGGAAAGTCTATTTTCTAAAAGAAGAAAATACAGGAACAATTCTTCAAGGAATTATTTTCAAAAAGTGCATTTGTACACGTTTCATAAAACTAATGGCAGGTTGCTGTGACCAATCAACTAAACAGGAAGTTAAAATAACCTAGTATGACCAACGCAGGTTTTGAACCAGGAAGTGAACACTTCATTCATAAATCTCAAACCCGTTGACAAAATGATTTATCTAAAAAAAAAGGATAAAAAAAATTCTTGCATGAAATTACCTTGAAATGTTTTAATGATATAAAACTTGATTTAATACTTTTTCAATTAATCCTTGTGATGAATCAAAATCTAAAGCGTATATATATTCATAACACATTAATGGCGCACTATAGTGTGTATGTTTTTACCATCAATGGGCTCTCTTAGTACCAACAAAACTGGCCCCATATTCAAGAAATACGATGCCCACGGGCCACATTGCTCACCAGAGCAGCCTTGTAAATATATGTCAATATGTGACCCAAACAGTTACATAATTGTTTGTAGTGGCTAAAATAAATGTTTGTAGATACTACTGATAAACCAAAAATACTTCACCACAAGAAATAATTATATAAACTTAAACTGTTTTAACAAATCATAAAACAACTTCGCAAATCCCCTAAATCCTAATTCGTAGAGGACGGAAGATTTTCCTCGTCGAACCTCGAAACTTGATTTATATGATTATAAAGTTGCTCGTTGATTTTATTTATTCTGTTTTAAAAAGTGGGGACGAGTTTGTTTGATATTACCTAAAAAAATAAAATTAACTCCCAAAACATGCAAAATGCACACGAGCTCTAAAAATATAATTAACAACTTTTAAACAAAGTGTGCAATGACTGATTAATTGGTCGGTTGTCTTCCAATCGTGGTTTTCCAGATTAAATATTTAGATTAAATCTGTAATCAGTCTGTAAAATACATGTACCTAAAATACAAACTTCTATAGAACAGCATGTATGTTCCCATATCTACTTACAAATCATGCATTGGCAGCATGCTTGTTAGAAATATCGTGTCCTTTATCATAAATGTAATGTCACGCAGTTAATATAATAATACATGTATGCTTTCAAGTTGTACCTGAATCTAAAAAAAAGAAGTATATAAATTCCAGTTAGAATTTTAACTCATGAAAAAATAACATGAATTCTTAAACAATGATTGATCACCAATATATACCTGAAATCAAAACTACAGAATAAGAATATCTTATTATTGTGAAAAAGTGAGCAAAAAAGCCAGTAATGTCAAAAACGTCAGCACAGTCTCCAAATAAGGCTTTTCTGTCCTTTATTGCATCTATAGCTAATTGCATTCCATAAGAAAATTTATCACATGCATCAACCTTATCAGGAACACGTAACAGCTATTTTATGTATTTAATTTACATTCCAAACTAGGTATTTATTAGCTATATGTAAAAAGAGAAAGTCGAATTACCCCCCTGACATTCTTTATCGCTTACAAATGTAAAGGCCTTTGTACATTTACCTCAGATATATTCTAAATTACACCAATACAAATAATGGTGGGCTGCAATGATTTTAAATAAAAGCCCCTTGTATTGAACCCTGGACATTCAGTAGGACGTAACCATTCAACTCTTGCATCAAAGCAAATTAAAAATGATGCTGGTTTTAAGTGAGATATGAAGGTCTTGGCTCAAAAGCTAGAAAAAATCCTGTTGATTTCAAAGAGTAATTGTCAGCAATGAAATAGGCAAGTGTAGGTCACATTGCTGTTTGAGATTCGAAAGCCGATTATCTGTTTCCTTTTCTCTACGTTATCCCGAATTCAATCTGCTGATAGCTGTATCTTTTTGCAAACAATTGATAAGAACTATTTTTCGGAGAAACCTGATTTTCTCTACAGTACTCAAAGACAAATGGAACCATGTCAACCCATCAAATTAAATTGTTTTCTGATACATATGGTTAATTCACTCTGTACCTTTACCTGAAACTAGTACAGGTTGAACTTTCCGGGGGGTATGCATCTGCATTGTTCCTTTTTAACATGAATATTCCAAAAATAAAACTGATGTAAACTGATTCCATGGAGAATGCAAAGAATGGAGCCTTTTCCGCCAGTTTATTTGATCTGACATTTTGATGATTAGGTTTACCAAGGAGTGACTAAGTCTACACACCCCCCATCATGTTCTTGTCATCTCGCTAGCCAAAGGTGACGATCCATGTTTCTCTATTAACGTGAATAGAGAAAACACCTTGGGGATCGTCACTCTTGGCTAGCGAAGATGGGTCCTTGTAAATTCACTATTTACACCATGTTTATTGTAATACCTTAAAATTTGTATTTGTTTATTTTCTCAAATTGTTTATCGATAGATTTATCTAAACATTTTTTTATCTGAGTTGGCTCTGAATTTATCTCATAACAGCAACATGCAGAAATGTTTCCAATGAATAATAACAAAGTTAGGGGGGGGGGGGGGGTAGGGTATTGTCAATCAACACAGGAATGCAGAACATGCTTACACTATTTACATAACTTGATGGTATCACGTGTCCGTTATCTGAAATATCTATTCAACATATGACATTTTAACATTCAAAACTGACAATGCAAAAAATGTAGCATTCCAACTCTGCTATTAATAGTATATATGCAATGTCGCTTCATCAGACCCTGATAAATCTTTCTTGATTAAGTTCAGCTTTGAAATACATAGCATCATTTGAGACAGAACCATTTTAACAAGAGCTTGGACTTTGGGTAGTTGTGTCAATCGGCAATGTGACGGAGGTCACTCGGTCATGGCTCTTTAAAATCGACAATAATAATTGTCTGGCTTTTTAGCAAAGACTCTGCAATCTTAATCTTTGTATATTTTAATCGAAACAAGCGCCATTTTTAACTTGAAATAGATAGTTACATTCTACCAAAAGTCCATGGTATTGTTAAAATGGTATTGGCTTCATATGTAAATATTTTTGTAAAAGATGTAAAAACAGTCTTACAGACAGTTATCAAGAATCCAGCTTAAAAAAAAAATAAAATAAAAATAAAATAATAAAATGATGTTGGCATACGAAATTCCAATGAAGAACAAAATAACGAAATTCTTTAATAATAAATCAAATGTTACATATCCTTCTAATGCTAAAGTTGTCTCTTGCCGAACATTGATCTCTCTCTCTCTCTCTCTCTCTCTCTCTCTCTCTCTCTCTCTCTCTCTCTCTCTCTCTCTGATAACTTGACAGCACAATATATATCAGGATGTTTGCATTCTGCAGGGATAGGCAATTTTTAGTTAACAGGCTAGTATGTAACTTCCGCCTCCACTGTACGAGCACTTTGGTTAGTTGTTATATATCACTCAATAAAGGGAAACAGGCTTGTCATTTCATTTTTAATAAATTCCCCAATCTTTCTTCTAAGAAGTAAATTACGACAGTTATGCACTTTTCGATCTCCAGCGTAGAAATTTACATGCAAGAAATAAATAGCTAAACAACTATTTAAACGTTTATAAGCCTTATTTCTCAAATTCTGAAGCTTCAATTTTGAGTGATGTTATATTTAAGAAAATTGTTTTGAAAATCGTACTGTCGATATAAGCAAAATAATTACACATAGGATTCATAGAATAATGAAAAATAATTAGTGCAAATGAAACTTTCAATTACATATGTATTTTATTTAAATGAATTAAAGTACGTATAAACTCTTGCACTCTTTTGAAAATATTTTTGAAATTCCAGCGATATTGAAGTCGGGTAGTTTTAATACATTATTTATAGTTATATAGTAGTGTGAAATTTGGTTGTCTCCTTTAGCTAACATACTGATGTACATTCACGGTAATTTAGTTAATTTTACTTACTTTTTACAATGGATTAATTTAAGTACAATGTAAATATAAACAATAAAATGCTATCTTTATAAAGGAAGCGATAAATGAAAAATAATAATGACAAAAATAACATACTAATTCTGCAAGAATCACCAAAGAAAGCATTTTATTGTTTAAATAAACACACGTGAGAAGGCACTATAAAGGCCGTTTGAATTAGTATTTTAAAGAGACAGAAAATAGCAAATCATGTTAAAATGGTTCAATTGAAATGTGGTTGACATGTTTACATTTACATGTACTTTGTGTCTGTTTTAATGATAAAATACCAGTCCTAGTAAGAAGCACGGTTTTGGCATTTCAATGTAAAGGACACTTTTAAAATATCGTCGACTGCATGCTGCCATTGGAATGCCAAAATTGTCGCGTTCACAATATCATTGCATTGAATAGTAACCTTGAAAAATAATTACTACATCACAATGTAGTGTTTCACGATTCATATCTAAAATAAAAAATACAGTCATTTCAAATTCTTCATAAATAGATTCAATAAAGTAGTACGTATATGAAAATTGATAAATTCTTAATTGGTGGTCAAAAATCAAACCCAAAGTACCGAATTGGGAATTTATTGATAAAATTTTTACAGATTGTTTATTCACCGTCAAATTGCTAAGAAGGACTTTTACAAAAAGTTATTGGAAAGATTCTCTATTACATAAACCAAGGAATTTCACCTATTTAAGATATTTCAATTTAATATTGATGATCACGACATGAAATCAATCATCAAGTTCAAACAAAGATAAAATTGTTCATTGTTTAAAATGTTTAATATCTCAACAAACACAATGAACAATGAATCAACACACATTGCAGATGAATCAATTGATGATTCAGTTAAAAAGAATGTAAATAATTTTGCATATTATGCAACAAAGTGCAAGACACGTTTACGACTGTCTTAAGACCAAAATTTGTCAAAATAAAGAACCTATTATACGAGCAACTTTTTCAATAACAGTCTTACCATAAGATAATCTTGATAAAGATCTGTCTTGATCTTAATAATTTAAAAAAAAACCAAAAACATTTCTAAATCCTTATCTAACATTATGAGATAGGAACAATCCCTTTGAGTAGAGGATATAGATGATGCGAATGACATGGATAAGTTTCTTGAGACTAATACATCAACCCCCCCCCCCCCCCTGCTTCGCCCTCAACTCTTGTGTGATTTCCTCAATATTATTCTCTTTTTCCTAGTGGTAAAATACACATCTGTCATATTTATATAGACCCAATTTTTTTCTCATATATATATATATATATATATATATATATATATATATATATATATATATATATATATATATATATATATATATATATCCTGAAGAAGGGACGGGTTGTCCCGAAAATTTGACAATATTTTACTTTATTGTTCGTGTCGTTGGTTATTTTTAGTGCTTTTTTATATCTCATCTTATAACCTTGTATCTTTTGATCCGACACTTTAGATAACGAGTGTTGTTGGTTTGCTAGTGCTTCTTATATATATATATATATATATATATATATATATATATATATATATATATATATATATATATATATATATATACACCATACCCAAGCCGTTCCATTTACTTGAATCCATTCGGATCACACATGCCCCCTTCTGAACCGATAAAAAGATTTGCGGTGACGGTTACGTTTGACTTGAATCATCAATCGCAACTTCTCGGGCCTTTCCGGTAGGCTCGGAAAAGCCTGCCAGAAAGTCTCGAGAAGTTGCGATTGCTGTCCTCTTGTCTCCTTTTTTAGAGCATTCGTACGGTATAGCCAAAAAAAGTCTCATTTATGTTACTGAAAAAAAAAATCAAAGGCCTATTAAATTTAATTATTTTACGAAAGGCGTTTATATAACGCAACCCCCCCCCCCCCCCCCCAAAAAAAAAAAACCCATTAAGGTTGATTTTAATTTTAACAAAATCTGTATTTTTATTAAAAATATGTGAGTGTGACTGCAAATTGAAATGTAAGCTTTGAAGTCATTGAAAGTATTCAGCTTGCCATCACATCCTATACTCGTCCTTACCAACTTTGAAAATTATTCATAACCCATTCATTTGTTGTATGATTTTTAAGAAAAGACTAACCGTTTGCATTGAATTTCATGTTCAAAAGCCTATAATCTGCATCCTTTTCTCTTTGTTTTTCCGACTGCAACCTGCTTATTGCAGTCTGAGTTCTGACTTGTGCGTGTGCATTCTTTTTGGCATACTCTAAAACCTGGCCTGGCCCCATTGGCCTGGTCTGGCCTCAAAGTTGGTCTTGCCTCACGTTTGGCCTCAAAATTGGCCTGGCTCCAAATTTTGTCCTGGCCTCAAAATTTGGCCTGGCCTCAAATTTGGCCTCTATAAACATTTTTGGCCTCAAATTTATTTTTATATTATTTCATCATATTTTATATTATCATAATTTATGTTTTTTATTGATTCATATTTAATGCACATTAAACATCCCTTTTGGTGGTTATAGTGCCTTATAGTGATAGTCTTTTTAAAAAAAAGTTACAATTGAAAATATAGTTCTAACAATGTATATCTATGACTACCAGTATGTCGAGTAATCCATTTTTATAGATTTTAATTCAGTCTGATTTAAATTCTTAAGGACTTGAGAATGTGATTTTGCCCTGCTCTTGTATAACCATGGCATTATTATGCAATGTATTTAGATCAAACTGCGCTCAGGATTGGGCAATATCTATGTAACTCTTCTTTTACCAACGACTTGTTTGAGAAAAAAAGTTTTGGAAGAGGCCAAAATTTCTTCTAACCAACACAAAGGTCCCAAAATATTTTGCTTTGTTCAAATTCTGATAATGGCAATGGAAAATTGTTTCCTAAATATACAAGCACATCGTCGGATAGCCACAGGTGATCGCGTCTTTTACTTATCACCCGTGGGTGATAAGTAAAAGACGCGATCACCCGTGGGTATCCGACGATGATACAAGCAATGCATGCATGAAACTTTACTCTAATCGGAAGGTGATGATTAATGAACATCCCTGAGTCAAGTTTTGGAAGGATGCAATGTTGCAGTCGTTCACAAATGCCATTAATAAAATTAGACCGTGTAAAATGACAGGATAGGCAATTAAACTGACCCCAATGTAGCAGATTAGCGACAGAAAAGGTTAATATCGAATTTCTGCTGGGGAGGGAAATTTGGGCTTGATTGGTGTTGACAGGTAATGTAAACAAACTGCAAATTTTAAAGTGCATTACACAGTGATAACAATTTGATGCTATGTACCAGTTTACAAATGATTTGGATATCAATCAGGTCAGTCTCTTAAATTTATGTTCTGGGAGTGGGGGGGGGGGGGGGGGGAGTGGCAACTGAATCGCTTTGATATTGGCAAAATATATTCCTTTTAGTTAGAGCAGTGCTGTACATGCATTTCAAAGGTATTTTTTGTGTTTAGACAAGGAATAAAATAATCTAACTTGAAAAATTGGTCATCTTCCATATATTTTTTTTCATATGATTATATAATTATTCCTTAAGAATTTTCAATTTTTAAAAGAAATCAATAAAAATTCAATCTTAATCTAAGAAAATGAGAAAAAGAGAAATTTTAAAATTTGAGGCCAAAAATTTTCAAGAGGCCAAATAAGAGGCAAGGCCAAAATTTGAGGCCAGGCCAAAATTTGGACCAGGCCAATTTTGAGGCCAACTTTGAGGCCAGGCCAGGTTTTAGAGTATGCCATTCTTTTTGACACATCAAACATCAAATGAGAACCTTTTTACGAGTCTGATTTTTTATACAGTAAAGTTCAAAGATATACATCTTACAAAATCAGAATAATATTACTCATATCCTGAAACATGATCTAGTTAAAAAAGAATATGTGTCTGCCAAATTTAATTCGTTTCTGATACAATTGAAACAAAACAAGAAAGGTTGTCATGTGGTCAATGCCTGTGGTTGAGTACTGGTTAAACTTTTTTGGGCCGGGTGCATCTGCATCTGTTATTATTTAAATGACTGTAGCGCTCCGGGCGAAACTAATTCACTGCACCTGCACATGTTAAATACCTGCACCTGTTTACATGTACTTACTTAAGTAATACTCAACTTTTTTATTGAACTAATACGATAGGGTTCAAATTAAAGAACAAGAGAATGTTGTGAAATCATATCAAACTAAAACGGTAGAACCGGACTTACGATTTAATGCTCAACTGTGCCATTGGTTCATTGATCATTAGTTCATTGATCATTGCAGAAAAAATTTACATAACCCGCGGGTTATGTATTTTTTTCTGCAATGTCGCTACCTTCATATCCCTAATGAATCAACAAACAAAGCACGTCATTGTTTAAAATAAAATCAGTTGTTTCGGATTTAACTATATCATCCATTTCGCTCATCTCTTTTTGTAAAAGCTTATGAGGTAAAGTGAGAAATTACTACAAGTATATACATGTATAGTACACCAAATGTAGAATGGATCATTTTGTTATTTTGAAATTTGTATTAATTGCAGTGTATTAATGTCTAAAATTAAAAGTGTGTAATTTAAGCATTCTGTTAATATGACTCATCGTGTGAACCATTGTAAAATACCCTTCACAGATTGTTTGTAAAATATATACGACGCATTCATTTATAAATTCTAAATAAACTTTGTATGTACCGGTGTAATGGTGAAAAAAGTACCAAAAACTCTTATCAAGACAACTACACAAACGAAATCTCAGATATTTAGGAAGTTTAATACGCGATCGACAAAAAAGCACATGTTTCGGGTTCCTCGACCCGAAGTTTAAATAGTCACTTCAATTTTCTCGGAGGGGGGGGGGGGGGGGGGGGTACTTTAAATGATATGTGAGACGCTTCCTGAAAAAAGTTTATAAATTTCCATGTATTGAAACCTCCGAACCGCTTCGATTGATAAATATGTACTTTAAGCTTAGACTTTAGAATTGGTAGAATTCTGTGAAAGATAAGCTGCAAAAGAGAAATGGTTATAGTAGTAATAATATTATTACAATATATGTAATTGTTTTGAAGTTTCTTTTTAATTCACTGCCTCTGAAAATTCCAGCTCTTGAAGTTTTATTCTAAAATCACAATAAAAAATCTATTTGTCATTGAGAAACTAAAAAAACTTTCAACAATCCATTCTTGTGTAGCATTAAAAATTCTAGTTAAGTAGACACTCCTATACATGCTTTTAGTATTAATTTATCCCAGCAAAGCTATTCCTCTTATATCACAAAATACATGAGAGAGAGAGAGAGAGAGAGAGAGAGAGAGAGAGAGAGAGAGAGAGAGAGAGAGAGAGAGAGATTTGTTTCAGCTATAAAAATAAAGTACTTTTCCAAAAATAAGATATTGCCCATTAGAGGTAACCTTATGCTGTTTAATTAGAGATTTCAACAAATAGACTTATAGTAGTGAATGAGATATTAATACCAAACTCACATGATGGTTAAGTAGTAGATTAATATTTGAATTTTCCGACGTAAATTTTACATTAAGGGAACTTCAGTTTTAAAAAGTCACACTGCCTGGCTAACTACAAGTTATTTGACATGAGTCTTTTGTTTTACATATTTATAAAATGTAAGTATTCATATTGTGAAGGGCATAGCGGTATTTAAAAAACATTCCTCTAATTCTTTTCATAAATAATGTAAAATCACAGTAAATGTATGAAGTAAACAAAGAAAAACTTGAGTATGTGTGACAAAATTATTAAGGTGTCATATACCACAAAAATTCGACTCATAATTAACATAATGAGGTCGGTAGTTTAAGTTATCTATGGTGTTAACAGTTAAAGGTCAAGATCTGATTAGCTTGAAAAGATTAAAAAATGCCTTGAAGTTTATGAGTACTAAGTTCTTTATTGTAAAATAGGAATGTCTGACATTTTAACGAATGGATTCAACGCTACGTCTAGGTTTTCTTTACTTAAGAAGGAATTCATCCCACTCCTACTCCCACCCCACCCCTACCCGTGTGTTGCTATCATTGAGGTAGGAAATAAATTGGGCATTTTCTTGGCCAAAGAAAATATTGCGCGAGTTAAAATTAATTTTTATTTTGAAAACACATCAATCACATCATATTTATACCGATGTTATATATAGCGACCTTATCACAATTTATGATGCATGGTCAGAGTTTATATTTCATTACTGACTCATAACATCAAAAAAAATTATTTAGTTTTTTTAATTGTATCGAATTTCCCCGTAGTAGTAAGGAAATTTTACATACATTTATTCCTTTAAATTGTGTATTGATAGAAAAAAAATTATAAAATAAATTTAACATTCATCTAACCCACAATGTTCTTCATTTTGTTAGTTTTTTAACGAAGATTGATGGTTTCATCTTAACTTCTTCGCCTGTTACTTTTCAGGGTATACGGCATAAGAGATAAAAAAAAACGCAGGGGCTAAATTTTCATTAGATTGATGATAATGATGATGACGATGATGATGATGATGATGATAATCGTGCCACTGTTATGATGCTGAGATGATAACAGATGATAATAAAGAATCTGATGATGATAATTACGCTGCTGTTGCTGATAATTATGATAGTTATGATGACAATGATGAATTGATGAGAGGAATAAAGATAGTATTGATTGATGTAGATTTATTTTAGAATAATTATGAATCTATTGATAATGTTAAAATTCTATAAGGGTCACCACTCAGTACAGCTTTAGAAATGTATTCAACGTGTTAATTAATAAAACTAAAATGTATAATGGAAAACGCCAGGTCATTTTGTGGCTAAAATTAGTTCAAGTGAAAGAATTTTTGGAAACTTTCAATTGAAGTAATTAAAATGTCAGTTTCATTCTTGGTGTGTAGCTTTTGTATCAGTTGAGTGTATGATTTTAATCAGAATGCATTATAGTGGCATATTGTTTAAACGCCTTAATAGGAGGAGCTTAAGGACCATACTTCAGTTTAAGCATAAAAGGAAAACTCTACTTATGAATACAAATACTTCAAGTGCATTTATACCATTCATTTTATATATTTTATAACTGCAAGAGTATTTTGCCTTGTAAAAAATAAAAGAATTTATTTTCCCAAAAGAACAGACAACTGACGCTAATATTGCCTGACGTCATAAAATCAGGCATATATTGGGTTTGAAAGTTGTATTTTCAAATTTCTAAGACGGTAGATACAGATTGAGGGTGATTTTTAATGAGTTTTAGTATGGACAGGTGAAATGCACCTTTTTGTTGCATTGTTTGTAAGCTTAGATGTTACAATAAATCAATTGGAAGACGCAAAATATTTTTACCGATGAGTTTCAATAAAAAATTCCACCTAATATGACAGTTTTATATAAATCCAAGATGGCGGCGATGAGTGCCTTGAGTATAATTAGATAGAGGGTGTATACATGTATCTTATATATAACGACTGGTGCGTGTAACCAAAAGGGGTAACTGTTAATTTTAATGCTGTTTGATCTTCTTTCCTGGTCACCATTTAATTTTATTAGTTTAAAAAAAATATTCTTCTAAGTATAGTAGTAAAATTTCACAAAAGGACCCCCGGATATTCCTTTTTTTTTTTTTAAATGAAATGAATATATATGAAACAGTTAAATATTTCTTGCAAGTTTACAGTTAGTACATGTACAAACACGTATCTACATTTTCCAGTGAAATTGTCTGTGATAACACTACGAATCAAAATAACGTATTATATAATTAGTGCCTGTTTGGGAGGGTAACAATTGAAATTGACACCCCGAGAAAACTATTGTCAACCGACGCGAGGGGTGTCATTTTCAACTGTTATCCTCCCAAACAGGCACTATTTATTTTATTATACTGAATGTCTTAATTTTAGAGAAATTTTTACTACTTTTATATAGAAATGACATGAATTCTACGGCGAACCGTACGCGCATGATTTAAGCGCATGTAACAATTCGTTTTGTTATACTTTCATGTTAAATACTGAAATCTGATTGGTTAAGACGCAGTTAATAATATTTACTATTACCCTCAGCGTTAGCAACGCACTTGGCAACGGGTAACATTAAAAAATGTTACATGCGCGAAAATTATGCGCGTACGGTTCGCTGTAGAATTCACGTTATTCCTATATAAAAGCAGTAAAATTTTCTTAAATTTTTTAAAAAAGACATTCAGTATAACAAAATAAATAGTGCCTGTTTGGGAGGATAACAGTTGAAATTGACACCCCTCGAAAACCATTGTCAACCTCCGCGAAATTGACACCCCTCGAAAACCATTGTCAACCTCCGCGAAGCGGAGGTTGACAATGGTTTTCGAGGGGTGTCAATTTCAACTGTTACCCTCCCAAACAGGCACTATTTATATAGTGTTACCCGTTGCTAAGTGTGTTGCTAACGCTGAGGGTAATAGAACGGATTATCAACTGCGTTTAAACCAATCAGATTTCAGTATTTAACATGAAAGTATAACAATATAGTTTAATTTATTTCATCGGTGACGCAGATGACCTATAAATACGTAAGTTATTGGGGTGCAAGCGGGGTTTGAATAGTTATAAGAAATGAATATATCATAAAAATGTCAATAGTTCAATATTTAATCTTACATACAATTGCTGAAAATCATTATAGATATAAGTAACAAGGAATAAGTCTTTGAATATTATGAGGTGATTATTACGGTTCGGGCGTGGTCAAATCTCTTTCGGGCTTAATTGGATTTGATTCCGCCCCAACTATAATGATCACTTCATAATACTGAAGATATGATGCCTTATTCCTTAAATAGAAATGTTGGCAGAAAAATATTTTAAAAGTATCAATTAGTTTTAATAAGGCAAGCTCCACACGTACACCAGAACCTGTGACCCAGATTCAATGAATATCACAATTCCGGAAGTCATTTGCTTAATTCATTTTTCACAGAACCAATATAAATTTGCCGCAAAGTACTTAAACATGTAAATGCTTGATCATGTTACTATACAGATGTTCCTAGAAATTTGTCAAGAAGATACGATGAAAAGAAACATCAAGACACTTAAAATAAGATATATTGACATATGGAAGAGCCGAAATGAAGAAGATAATTAAATACAAAGAATACTTGGAAAACCCCATGCTTGGAATGCAAAAGTGCTTTTATACAAGAAAACAACATGTATAAACACTGAAGCATTGAATATCAGATTTTCTTTGATCTTTTTAACGATAAATCTTTTAAATTCCAGTCAGAATTATGTGTTTTCCAAGTTTAGGAGAAGTGCTTTGAGTTTCGCCAGTCATCCCATACGACATTCAGAAGTTGGAGTTCTATTCGCTTTTCGCTATTCACAATTCGAATAGCGAATATAATTCTCTGGTCGGTTCGCTATTCAAATTACCTCAAGAACTACTAATTCGATTTCATTTAAACTTGGCACAGAGCAATCTTGAACGAAATGAGGTTCAAGTTTGTTCAAATAAAGGATCAAACGTAGTATATATATTCTAAATCAAGAAATAAACAATGGAAAAAAAAAGGAAAAAGGAGAGAGAGAGAGAGAGAGAGAGAGAGAGAGAGAGAGAGAGAGAGAGAGAGAGAGAGAGAGAGAGAGAGAGAGCAAGCAATCTACATTCATTTGTATAAGAAATCTTTTTTTTGATATAGTGTACTTCATTATTTTTAAACTGTGAACTCTAAACAAATAAATGGTCAAAGAAAGGTTTACAAAATTCTGCATGAATTCATTAAAAGCAAACTTTTTAAAAATTATCTTCTACACTGCTTATTGAGAAACTGTCAACTGTAAAATTCCAATTGATATACCATATTTATAAGAAAAATCATAGAAATATACGTTATATTGTAAAGTATATACATTTCGAATTTATACAGCATATCCCAAAACTCCAAAATTGATTTTCAAGTTAGTGTTACGGCATTCCTAACGTAGAATTTCTGATAACAAAAATCAATATGCACCCCCCCCCCCCATGCCGTTTACAGCTGAAATGCGAAATAACCAATATCTCTGAATGGTCTGTTAAAAACCTGCATCTCACGATTACATGTGCTTCGGTCAAATTTCGTAAAGACAATCACGGAAAGAAAAGCGAAAAGCGATTATCACATTTTTTCAATGATAAACACCTCCATATGGCGATAGGCCTATCGGCTATATCGCTCATATTTCTAATACCATGAACTATATAGAAATATACTTCAATGAAAGAATCTATTCATTTAATCAAGACACAATTTTAAAGTGTCAACCTAATGTTTATAACATACAACTTTATTTCACAAAACCACCAATTTTATTTAAATGTTACATGTAATGATTTATATTGAATCTGTTAATTTGAACCACCATTTTAGACCCTTCCTGTCTCCTTTCCTTGCGCCAAATTGCAAACGTGAGTTATATACATATTTTTTTTCTTCAGTGTCGATACTTATTATCTTGATATTCAAAAGAACTGAAATCAGCTGAGGCAAGCCTTAAGTTTGTAAAAAACGCTTTGTTGCAGATTTTATCGTGTCGCTCCAGGTAATTAACGACAGGAAGTATTACAATAGGTTACAAATTACCTTTATGCTACTAGGAAGGAAAAAACTCACAACATTAAAGACTCTGATGAAATATTGTCCTAAAGATTAATAAGATTAATTATTTTCTAAGATCAAACAATAGACAAGGAAATGTTCTGCTACAAACATTTGAATAATTATGATAAATACGACATGTAAGCTGATATTGCAAGAAATGTGATAAGGATCGAGTAGGAAAAAACAACTTTATTACGATAAGTAGGAAGAGATATCTCTAATTCTTTAACTTGAATGATTACCTGGAAAGATCATTTCTTGGAAGAAAATTACCCAGTAATACCCCCGCATACCTTGATTTCGGTGGGATGTGTCATTTAATCTTTTAACCTAGATTCTATTCTCCTAAACCGAGCTAGATATACAAGTATAATAAGTAAAGTACGTACGTGTTCTTTCGTAATTTTGATTTGTATTGTATGATAAATCCTGCATGTGAGTTATAAGCAGGACACAGAGCTCAGAATTCTTTGTCATGCATACAAGGCTCGTGTCATGTTTTTTTTCTATTGTAAAAGATATTGGTAAAAGTTCAACGCTTTTTAGATCAAGGAGATTATTGTAGTCCCAAATAGCCACAGCCATCCAGTCCTATGAATTGTAGAATTTAGAAGTAAAAAATCGACAACCATAACAAAATCTTCAGATCTAAATGTCGAACAAATAATATTTCGAGGAAAGCTCTCAGCTAAAACTAAACTTAACAACTAAAATATTAATAGAAACCATGCAGATAGATGGGCGTGATTTTAAAGGTTACACGCTAAATATCTTTCATAGATATCACGGATATCTGAACCTTTACCATATAATCTGACGAGGTCATATGATACGTTCATCGGAAAATCCCAAAGTTTTCCTATGATGATGTACCAGGTCAATAAGATTCTAGGAATTCACCTAAAAACAATAAATCCATAAATTTGAAGAAGAAAGGTTCATAAAAATAGCGTTTCTAGTTATAAAATATCTATAAACACAACAGATTTACTTACGTCAAAGTACCGGTTAAACAATAGATAAGGGTCCTTTGCAAGGAAAATCAATTCAGTTCTTTAATTCAATTAAACTCAGATCCTATAGTATATAAGGTACATTTATAGAATAGATAATGAAGGAGTAGGGAATCATTTTTTGAGTATGATGAGGTGATTTGATCATGCATTGACTATAATCATCACTCAAAAGTATTTAATGGTTTTTATTACATGAGCATTGTAATTTTATATATAAGTTTCAGCAATTGTATGATCAGATATTATTATCATTATTATTATTAATTATATAAATTCCATTTGTGCACACATAGTTTGCTATTTGCGTCATTGTTGAAATGTATATGACTATAGATTACATATACAAATATTAAAAAACAGGTACAGATCCCCGGGACATGTTTATCATAAAAAAAGACAAAGTACAGCATGGGTTGTAAAAGATTTAGGAAGGAAAATATTTGACAAATCACAGGTATAAAAGCAATATTGAGCTACATGTGTATAGCTATAAATGATTTAAGTAGTTAGTTTCTACTACAATCGGAAGTCAAATAAAATTATTCTGAATTGGTATGGGAAAGAGATTATAAAAATAATAAGTTACTCCCTGTCTAATGCGACTTTTTTTTTTATTTCCTTTGATGTTCACATAAGACAATCTAACGTTCTATTTTTCTTCAATTTATCAATATAGAAAATGTTTAGATTCTCAACAAAACCAAGTATCTTTTTATCGGTTTGTTACTGTCTATGGAAATATGTCGGGTAACTAAAGTACGTAGATAGACTTTACAACAATATATTTTCCTTAAACAGTCAGAAACAAATCTAATGATAATGGTAACTGCAAAATCATTTAATCTGACAATATTGCAGTTATATTCTTAATAATATATGTATAATACAAGACGAAGCTACAGTCGCCATGTTGCCATTTATAATTTGCTACTTCAACTTCAACTTTCTTTATTGCGTAAGACATACATCTTATTGCATATGAAATTTTTATATATAATATATGCAGCACATTGCATGGATTTACTAACAAATGGTAATAGCAATGAATATGTAATACAGTGATGATAGCATTGGAGAATGTCAATTCAACACATCAATTTAATTACAACAATTGTTTTAAAAATAGTATATTAGTCAACATGTAGTTTGAAGGCATGATGCAAGAATTTTCCTAAGTTACAGAGTTCTCAAACATTGTTTACACATAATAGCTGTATAAATTTATACATTGATGGTTTTTTCCAATAGTAATTTTTTATATATTTGGCTCTTAATTGCTGGTATCGTGGACATAGTGATATTCATCTTCAATTTCGGATCTACAAAATTCACATATTCTGTTATTTCGCAAAATATTTCTGTGGCGTCCACTTTCTATGGATAAATTATGTGATGACATTCTGATTTTACTGAGTTGTTTTTTTTTGTAAATACAAGGAATGGGTTTCACCAAATAATATTGCAGTGAAAAATGGTCAATAATATTTTTATATAACATACATCTAGATGAACTATTCATATCTGCAAAAAGAGTTTGTACAAAAATATCAATTATTCTTTGCTTAATATGTAAAAAATGGCTTTTATAACATATTTTGTGTTGGTCAGCCAAGATGTAGCCTAAACCAATTTCAAACAATTTGTCTTTGATATTTGACACCCAGTTTGATACATTTTTCAATCTGTCTTCACACTCTTCTAACATTTTATCATAACATGACCTCAAAATGCAATTTTTACTTTGTAATAATTTAAACCAAAACTTAAAAATCCGAAAATACTTACCGACTATAGAAATATAGACGGCAAACAGGTGACGCGTTTCATTTAATGACAATGCAACATCATTTCGAGAGCTTCAATTGCACACTAGGCACCACACGTAGATTCAGGGATGGGGTAAATTGACGTTTAAACAGTTTATATGGTACAGACCATATAATTATATTATTTTGAATGATTGTTATTTGTTATTTTTTTTAAGATTAATTTCAGATAGATTTCAATAATTCTCGAAATCGACATTTGGAAACTACAAAACGAAAAATAAAAAAAGATCTCCTATAAAATAAAGGTTTTTTTGCAAGGGTAACTCTCTTACGTGCAGTGTAACAAAAATCGGATAGTAAATCATTTACTAAAAACCAGCTGAGATGAGCGTAATTTAGTCTGTAGCTTATGAATGATTAAAAAACCTCTCTTTGCAATTTAACCATGCAGGCAGTTCTTGTATTTATGTAAGGTAGTCATGCATTACTAAAGGCAGGAAATATAATCTTTAAAATATTTGTCAAGGGAAAAAAGCAAAGAAAGATGAAGTAGAATTAAAAAAATATTTAATGTACAAAGTTTACAGAGGAAGTTGATCTAAAAAATAAACATGAGAATATTTCATTTTTAACCGACATGCGAATATATTAGATAAGATATATGGGCCAATATTCTAAGAAATCTCAGAGGAGGCTCAAAGAACACTTTAAATTGATCTGTATTGATAGTATTACAAGAATCAAACATACACAATTATTTGAAAAGATTGGTTACCCGGAAAATGATTTCCATGTAAGACCACCACATACATTGATTGATTTAGGGTGTATTTGACATTTAAACTCAAAAGCCTACGATTAATTCACATAAAACGAGCTTAAAGCTGACATGAATTCATAAATACGCATTATTTCCCTTTTATCTCTTACAACCGCCATATTAGTTGTCGATTTCCATTGTTCTGCTCATCGCTACACACCCCCTATATAAGGCAGAGAGCACTCTTCATGCTTCACCGCATTCAGGAATTTCATACACCCGAACACGTTGCAGTGGACGAAGAGACTTGTAAAAACGCGTTTTGAACAAAAATAATGACAAACACTGCACTGGCAAGATATATCCAATAAACGACGCAACAAGACAGGCTGAAATCCAGGCGCAGATACTTCGAAAATTCCTCGATAATTGTAGACCGTTTTCCTGTGTATTACATCGCACATGCGCAAACAACACACTGTGGCATATCGAGCAATGTCAATTATCGCATGGATTTTAGAAACGGGGCGTTTTTGTAGGAACGGATGGAAACGTTGTTACTTTCTTGGATTTACTATCATTTAGCTACTGTGTTGGATTTAGTGCCGCCGGGGTATTCAAGAAGATGCAGGCGTTATGCACTCTGTATGAACGACACACGTGTTCGATGTGCATGCGAAGTAAGGCAGCACTGTCTGTACAAAATAATACGGATATCTTGGACATCTATTTAAAGAATAAATAAATATTGCATTTCATTGACTGTTGTTTTCTTTATTCTTTATTACTACATTTTACTACAATGTGTAGTTCATGCATTTAGAAGTCCGTGCAACCTGAATGCCTCGATCGGAAATCAACCGACCGTAACTTTCTCAACCGATATATATACCCCAGTGGCAGTAGAGGAGCGATCGAAACTATTATAATATGGCGACCAAATGCTTTTATGAATTCATGTCAGCTTTAACATATAATTCGTTGAATTTTAACCTTAAAACTAAAATGTTATAAACGTAGTTCTATCGAAGAAAAAAATATATACCCTCCTTTTGCGGATCTAGATAAAGGGAAGGGGGTAAAGTTAAAGGGACCCGTTTCCCTCTTAGTTGGAAAATTCTTCATTAACTCAAGATAGTTAAGTACTGATACTATACTCTATCATTCTATTGATCACACTTAAATTATAGAAGTCTCAGTTAGCTCTTTTGCAGTAAATACTTACAACACACTAAAAAGTTAAACCCACTCTTGTAAGGTGTTTGAAGAAGGCGGATTGGTCAACACATTTATCGCCATGAGATCTACATTAATTTCCAAATCTACAAATTTTTTTTAAAGTCATATATTTTAGTTTTTAAAGTTTAAATATTTTCATATATCTTGATACAGAACTTTTGTTTTTAAGGAGATCAATACAGTCTAAGAAGGACCAGAACAAATCCAGCCTCTTAACATCCAGTGAGTAAAATATTATATGTACATCCAATTTTGTCGATCTCTGCTGGGAGGACCCAAGAATATGCGATGACGAAGGGAGATGCATGTAAAAGCTACCATTATCCACTTCTCTAAATAGAAAACAGGATAAAGCAAAGATTTCCTAGTCATTCCAAAGATAAAATCATATTCAGGTTTAAACTAAGTGTTAAGAAGTGTCTTCGGTGAAAATGTTTGAATGGAGAGAAAATGATATTAGTGGAAATACCTTGTTGATATGCTATCTGTGATGCTTTTTTTCTGGAGAATATCTTGATATAAAAGCAAAATGGCATCACGTCCATTTTCGCGTGGGCGGTATTTATTCTTAGCAGAGAATGTAGAGAACTTTTTTTGTACATCAATATATAAAAAGCATTATATGTCTATAAATATAACCAAACATGCACAACAATAACGAATTTGAAACTTTAACAGGAATAAGGAAATGATATTCATGATAAAATAGCGTTGGTGTTTCTAACTATAGTAAAATTGCTATTCAAAATACCTTCGACGATGAATCATTAAAAACAATTGTCTGTTATCAAATTTTCGTAGAAAAAATGCAAAATAGGTTCTACATTTAACATACACTGATCAAAACTTCTAAGTGTTCACCCTGATAAATAGAATAATTTGAAAATTACAAACCAAAAAAAAAAAAAAAAAAAAAAAAAAAAAATGTGAAATTTTCAAAATCTCTTATAATCAAAAGCACAGATAAAATACTTTTGAGACAACAACGATTGAAATCAATTTTACGTGACGAAACGTCAAAACATTAAAATAGTTGTTGTTTTTTTTTTCAAGCAATTTTTGGTGTTTTCTGTCTTGTTTCATAAAAGGCTACCAATTGAAATTGAATCTGACATTTGCATTCTACATGTAAAATCTACTTATAGTCTGTCCCAAGATATTTATGCAGCACATTTGGACGATTAAAAAAAAAATACACATACCTGTGAAAGAATTTCCAAGATAATTTCATTGACACATTATCAATTGTCACTCAAAAAAATTCACAGGAACGAAAACAGATTCCTTACGGAGATTTATAATGGGAATGTTTACATCTTTACTCCGTTCGGAATACACTCGGAATACATCGCGCAATTTTTCAACGTTACCATCCGGGCTTGCTGCAATACAAAATCTCCGTAGACATCACATTTTTTAGCATTGTATTGAAACCTGATACGACAACAGGGGCGTTTCGACTGAGAAATCTTGGAAATTTTTTATACTTTTAAATGAACATCGTTTGAACCCTGAGGTATTTATAAATATCAAGCAATTAAGCAAAATGTGAATCCAAAATATCTTGGGACAGACTATAGATGCGAACGTGTTTGATAACACCTGCTCTCTGTGTGATTTTTGACATTTGATTTGGAACCAACGTTCGTGAAATTTGATCTCGGGGTTATTGTTCAACTGCCTGTTGATTATAAATAATCTCAACAAATTGAAATTTAACCCTCTTGAATATTAACCCCCTACAATCTTATTATATATGACAGGCACCCTATTAAAATCTATTTTAAGCATCAAAGTACATGTACCGATTTCTTTTCATGTTAAGCCTTTTAATATTTGTTATTGATACTATTGCATTACCTGACATTTCAATTCCAACACAACCCCGTTTTTATAAAACCAGTATATAAACTTCTATCTAGTGTCTTAGCAAATCGAATTAAACCGACTCTAACAAAAATAATTCTTGAAAATCAAAGAGTTTTCCTCCTGGTAGATACATCGGTGAAAAGTCTAGGCTATTTATATAATAGTGTTGTGTTGTGCATGTACTATGCCTAAATAGTAGTCAGGGTTTGATACATAGTGCACGAGCCGGAGGCGAGTGCACTATGTATCAAACCCTGACTACTATTTAGGCATAGTACATGCACAACACAACACTATTGTTATTATTATGCCGACTGTTGAATATACTGACGTACTTTGCTATAAGTAGCTGTGACGTTCGAGTGTTGACAAGTCCCTAAAAATAATCACCGGAAAAGCAAGCGTTTGGGGTTTTTTTTCTTCAAATTAATCAATTAATTTGATTGTTTTTTTAATCAACAAGTTGTTGTACAATAAAAAGTCAACAAAGGTTAATGTTCTTTTCAAGAAATGAGAGACGTTTGGCCTTACCGAGAAAACTCGAAATGTTTAGCAGACGAAATCTCATTGAATTTTTTTCTTGTACATTCTTTATCAAGCGTCATTTAAAAAAGCGTTTTTGTGATTCTCATGTAGAATTTCTTTGAAAAATGTTCAATCAATTTGTTCAAAAGTTTATAAGAAACTTTAACTTTAAAATTACCGTCAATAATGATGTGTTTTTGGAAAAATGAATAATTTTAACTGCTTGATGTCAGTCGTATATATCTACGTTATATATATATATATATATAAATACCGTTGATTACTATAACGGCTACGTTAGCGTAGCGGTAACGCGTTGGGCGTCATGCTGGAATGATTTTAGCGTCGTGAGTTCGAATCCAGCTGTCGGCGCTTAAAACATTATCGTTGAAAACATTGGCCGTGCTATATTTTGGCAAAGTATGCTTACGCTGTATAAACCCTTTGTATACTATGCGAAAATAGATGAGTATTGAATATATAGTGACAAACTGACAGAAGGCATAATAATTTATGACATTTTATCACATGTTTATCCCAATATACGGTGGATATATCACTCATGGGATAATTTTTTGATATTGCACTGTGTGTTCTTACGCCACGTGACGTCATAGTTAATCATTACGTAGGTTTAGGCGTAGATTGACGTAGAATGAAAAAGGAAATAATTAATTCAGTTGAGGGGTGTTGAGATGTAAATTTGAAACATATAATGTTGTTTCAGTTATTTTTCATGAATTCATAAAAAAATGTTCGAAAATGAAATGTCTGTTTGTTAAACTTCAAGGAACTTTTTTTTCCATGCGTAACGTTGTTGACGTGTTGTAAATAATGTGTTGTGTGGCTCATAATTACAATTTTTACAGAAAAAGTTGAGATTAACAAAATACTTGGTAGAACATGTGATAAAAAGAATCTCTCATGATTTACGATGGTATATGATTTTTATCCAACTCGTTGTGTGTTTTCTATCCCCTCGCCAAGGCTCGGGGATAGAAAACACACAACTCGTTGGATAAAAATCATATACCATCGCAAATCATGAGAGATCCTATATATACACTGCTGTAAAAAACCCCCACAAAAAACCCCAAAAAACAAAAAACAAAAACACCCCCCCCCCCCCCAAAAAAAATCCCAACAAAAAACAAAAACAAAACAAAAAAAACCATGTATTTATATGAATCGGTCGTTGATATTCAATATGTTGATTAGCAAAACAGTATACGTAATAATGTTCATTTCATTTATTTATTTTTTTTATGAACAGCTTTTCCCCCCAAATGCATGTATCAAAATATATCGTAAAATGAAATCACCAAGTAGTTCAATTGTAAAAAAAATCAAAAATGATTTTTGACGACGTGAAATGCGTGGCCTAAAAAATAATCCGTTAAAATTCAAAATAGCTTAGTTCTGCACAATTACATGTACCATAAAAAAAGGAGAAAAGAGTTATATGATTTTTTTAATTTAAAACATTACTTTGCAGCTCTCCCCGACAATGCGTTCAATTTATATTTTTAAAGCTTTCAGGTTAAGACAAACCAAACTTTCACGCTGACTTTTGTATTTGTATTACACATTTAACATGTTTCACAGTGACATATAAATGTAGGTCTGATGGCCCGGGTTTGACAATTATATGGAATATAGCAATCTGTATATGTTCTACTGAAAAACATGTAACTTTAACATCAATGATTTACTCACTTATTCTTCCATATATGTTGCAAAACGAGAAACAAGTTGACGATGTTATCATAATCAATTATTAATAGATACTTGATTCAATAAGCTAAATAACACATTCTTAAGCTGTTTTAAAAAGGGAAAAAAGTGTATAAAGTGATACGCAAACGAATTGATTATTTCAAAACTATTTACCTCCTTATACGGTTTTATTATGGATGTATGGACAATGATCATATCAGAGGGTGTAATAAATGCGACTATAATATTACTTACATCCTTTCGAATACAAAGTAGATTGGTCATAAGGAAACATTACTCATGATAAGATCATGCAGTTTACAATGTGTACAATTTTAGGTCCGGTCACATTGTACGGTTGGACTGTTATAAACAGGCGTTTTCGAAAAACTACCTTAACTATCACACCCATTTGTTGGCGATATTTAAGGTAAGAACAATACCATTTGATTACATGCATATGTTTTTTTTTTTATTTACATATATATCTCTATGGTTTTAATAATGTGAACTTCCACTTGTTGTAAAACAAAGAAAAATGTATGATTTACAGTGTCTGTCATACTAGTGATTTGTTATTGGTTTAGCATTCTTATCTTAATTTGATTTAAATATATATATTTAATTGAATATCAGATACTCAATGGGATTGGGTAGCTTCTACATGTAAATTAACTCTCTCCCATACACAAATTCAAGTAGTGAAGTTACACGACATTGATATTTTGTGTACACAAAATTATAGGGAAAATTAGATTTTATGATATTTTACCTTTACAGTATATGAATTGCATTTGAAACAATTTGTTGTTTCAACATACAGTATGCATTCACGCCTACATTTGCAGACCCACCATCTTCATTCACACTCACAAATATTTAGCAATCGGAATGTCACTGTTTTAAATTTTGAGGGTGAGACCAATATAAAGCTTTTAATAACCAGAAGACTGCATTTCCCCAACGCAGTGGGTACAGACAACTTTCATCTATTAGAATTACATTTACTTTTGGTCTCTCAAGGTATTTATACTCATTGCTTTAGTACTGGAATTTTAAAATGGCTCACTACACCTCGAAATAGCTCCTCACAACCGAGAAAAAGTTTATCCATAGATACATGTTGCATTTTAGGGAATGCTTTCAAAAACGATGCTACGTGCCTGGTATCTTCATTTCAGTTTTTCAATTTTTCAACTCTCCCTGCTTTCTCTAAATGTTCAGCCATGCAATTGATTTTTTATTTCAATTTTTAAGAATAGATTAAGGAAACATTTAAGAAAACATTTGGACAAGGTATAAGCAAAAATAAACAAAAATATGGTTCAACATAATAAGCATTCTATCATATTAAAGTGTTAATTCCCGCGCTTACGCAAGATATTATCAAGTGCTAAATTTAAAAAAAATGACCAAGATTGATTTTTGAAAGTAAATAAATGATAATACACACAACGAAAAAACCTACATACATATAGATTACATCGTTATTCATAATGTTGCATTCTCTGTATAAATCAGAATTTCTCCTCTCGTCGTTCGCGAATGGACAGAGCGGAGTCGCAATGGAGGGGTCTGGTCTCAACCAAAGTAGCTGCATCCGGGACTTCAGAGTAACACCTTCCAAACACGGAGAATGCACAAATTGCAAAGCTAATTAATTGATAAGATGCATGGATACTTAAATAATAATGAAATATGTCTTCGTATTTAACGCATGCAAAAAAAAGTCATCGTCGGTACCCACATCGATTTTCTCTATCATAGTTTGAGGAAAACTTGTGGACTCAAAACCGTGCGTGGTTTGTAACGATGAAAAGTAGTAGGCTTACATGGCGCACAATATGACTGGATGAATCGGTATTTTGCATTGAAAGTTGTTACGTACAACGCTTCATCACATGTAGAAATATTTTGAGGCAAATTACCATAATCGTAAAAAATAATCACCTTAAAAATAAAATCATTGTTTTGCAGTTCAGTAGGGGTCCCTGATAAGATAAGATAACGCTAAATAATTAACTGGTGTATCACTTATCAATCTAACTCTCACGGGGATATTCAATAAGCATGAGCATGGGTATTGGTTACGTCGATTTTAAATATATAACACTGGCTAATAAAAGACCTTTGATTATCGACATTGCTTTTATTTACCGTGAACCTGGAGATCTAAGGTAGGTAAGGTGTAAATACCTCTTTCCATTTTTTTGTGTGATATACACATCAATGTTTAGAGAAGTAAAGTGTACGTCATTTTTCTGATATACTGAATTTTGTCAAAATGCCTTGTAGAAATTTTGATTCCCAAGATATGGGATATGGACAATACATGTATGGTAATAAATATGTTTATGGAGCTTTGATAGGAACACATTAACGTAATTCTTATCGCTTTAATTCATTTCATTTATACCATAGGTTAAATATATTTGTTCTCCAAGAAAAATGTCAAAATACATATACATCGCTGTCCCCCTTTCCACAAACTTTTTAGGTCAAGAAAAGTGATGTAATAGAGGACAGGCGATTAAAATCACGGGGGGGGGGGGGGGGGATCTAAAGTACACAATTATTTAAAGTTTTTTTTTAACTCGGTAATGTATTATTTGTAATTCTCAAATCTTTGATAGTGATGATTTTTTACGCCAAAGGGTAGATCACAAAAAAATCCCAATGTTCAAAGCAAACATTTAAAGTCGTGTGATCTGTTTCGGAACTTAAATTACCAGAAAACCATAGGTTTTACTTTCTCTAGTAACGATATTCTTTGGGGGGGGGGGGGGGGGGGGGGGTAAAATGTAGTCATGCATAGCCAAAGCATTAAATAATCGAAACTTGTTTTGAATTTTCAATCAGCTTGCGCCCAGAATCTCATCAAAAGTAATTCTTGTACTGAACATACCAACAGCAGTTAATGTGCTTTGTAATTTCATATATTGTAACATGCAAATGTTATCTAGAAGATCGGAACCTAAATATAAGTAATATAAATAGGGGTGTTGCTAAAACGCGGAACGGAACACGGAACGGAAAGTGGAACGGAATGGAATACGGAAAATGTTATGTAATGTTATTTACTCGATAGATGTGTTAAAGAAGCTATAAACGGTATACTTGACGTACATTTTTAATATTGTTAAAACTGATATTCATACTCAACTTTATTTTTTTCGAAAATGTATGACTTTCTCTCAATTAACATTACATGCTTTGACCACTAGTCCCAATTTATCAAACTAAACAATACATCCAGTGCTCTATTCGGATTAAGTTGCAGGACTGTACAATCACGTAAACATAAAGAAACTGTCATATCTGAAATACTAGGAATATTAATTAAGTAATCTGAAACGGTATAAGATGTAGACAACGAACGGCGATACAAAAAAATAAAAATAAAAGAGACTTTGCAGGACATTTAGAGCGTTAGTGACCCAATTAAAATGATTTTGTTTCCGATTAAGTGATCTTTAAAATAGTGAGACGAAAAGGTTAGCAGACAGATGTTTCAGCAAAACCTTGACAATGATGGTATATGTTGTTGGTCGGTCACGTTATTTATATCAATATCTATATATTGATGAATTTTTAAACTCTGTCCCGAGTTTTTGCTTCCACCACTTTTTGCTTGATATTTCAATAATCATAAATACATTCGTGCTCGAACAACGTTCATCCACTAATATGAAAAATGTCAAGATTATCCGTTTTGAAACGCTTCCTCTACCGCTTCAAGCTTCAATACACATCCCAAAAATAGAAAGTCTACGGGGATCTTGCTTTGCATCAGCCATTAATAAGCCCGGATGATAACGTTGAAAAATTGCGCGAGGTATCCTGAGTACTTCCAAATGGAGAAAAGATGGAAACATTTCTCATTGTAAATCTTCGTAAGAAATTTGTTTTCGTTTCTGCAAAGTTTAGTGAGTGAAAAATAATAACTGTTTAATGAGGATATCTTTGATATATTCCCTTTCATCGAATTCAAATGTATTTTTTCCACAGGTATGTGTATTTTTATTAAAAATCATCAAAAAGTGATGAAAGCAATAACTTGAGACAGACTATAAATAGCATGAATCACTAAAAATTCAATGTTTGATTTTATAAAACAAGTTTACAATCCCAAGCAATGTTCGAAGTCATGAAAAAACACAATCAAAACGCTCTACAAACTGCCCTATACCATTATTCAAACAATATTTCAAATGGAAAATAATTAAAAAGTTATATTTAAAGCTTATTTAATCACAATGTGTGTACATTTCATTTTTGCGTTTCGTACTTTATTTAAGGAATAAATTCAATATTTATTTGTTTTATACGATATAAAATGGTTTGGGACAGTTTACGCTTTATAAACCGCGAAGCGGTTTATAAAAAAGCGTAAACTGTTTCAAACCATTTCATATCGTATAAAACCAATAAATATTGAATTCATTGCTTATAATCTAATTTTTTTACTCTTCATTGTAGATAAAAACGGTCATTTGACCCTTAAAATGACGTAAAATTGCACAAGATTCAAACGTAACGTCAGGCGTATTGATACGTTTTTGACGTTAGTCTTACTATGACGTAGGCAACATTCTTTATACGATATAAAACATTTGTTTTAGCCAATCAGAAAGCGCGTTACAACCAGAATTAAATTATTAAGCTAATTGAATGCAATGATATAGTTGATAGACAATCGTAAGAATGACATCAAATATTTCAGCTTCCTTTTGAAAATAATCATAAAAAATATGAATAAAAGATACAAAGTAAATATTTGTGTCTAATCTATACAATATTTTAAGCATTTTTTGTTTTCCGTTCTGTTCCGCTTTCCGTTCCGTTTTCCGTTCCGCGTTTTAGCAACACCCATATAAATAGAATCGGGAAATTCCTTACATGTATATAAAGCGAGCAGCTATAGACTTTCGTTTTCTTTAGTCTCGGCTTTTAACGTGCACACAGGGTAAGGTTTAAAAGCATCTTGATTTTATGCATTTTAAACATAGAAGTAATAAGTGTACTTAGTTTTTTTACATTTTTCTTCAATCGTTGCTTAATAAATGCATCTATCAACTCGATCGCGATCTTTTACTTAAATTAATTAACCAATCATAATCACTATGATTTAAACTGGGAGAGGGACAGTAAAACTTCGTTTGTTGATGATCATCAAACTTTATAACTAATGGGGATAATTTATTTATAAACTTCAATACGGGCTTGACCGGAGGGGGGGGGGGTGGGTTCTAGCGTAGCATACATACTCACAAAAAGTGGGTGGGGAGGGGGCGGTGGGGGCGCGGGAGGAAATTCCATGATAATACAGTCCGTTTGATTTTAACACTTTTGAATAGTATGGTAGCAACATTCACTTTTAAAAGTAATTTTAAGAAAAAGTGTTTGCTGCGAGCAAAAGTACATGTAGGGACATTTTGAATACAGCAGGGACTATTGTTTTTAAAAACAACACATTTTTAAAAGATCAACATCACTTAAATTTTCAGTCATTTGTAAATTTAATGTATGCTTGAATTCCATATCTTTGAGGAAAATTAAAAATGACTTGTATGCGAGGCTTTTTTAGAGGGTGTGGAGGACCCTTTAAAAAAACCAAACAGATTGGAATCGACGAGCGTGATCGAGATCATACATCTGCTTCACGTTAATAACTAGGTGGAGTCGACTATTAGATCTAATTCGATCTGCACCATGTGCATTTACAAAAAAATACGTCATCAGTGCATGCGTGCACGGTCACCGATATAAATGACAAACGCCTACACTATACAATACATCAGTTTTGATATCCGCCCATATTTGACATGATTGAGTCAATTACTAGTATGTTACCCAAGCCCATGTATATTAAAATGCAAGCGTTTGAAAAATATTGAGTTTTAAATTCATGAAAATGAAGATTTTTCAATTTTTGAAATAGAAACGGACAAAAAAAGAAGAGTTTCCTGATGATTTTCCGTTGACGTCAGATTTCCTAATCATGATTGAATTAACCAGTTAATTAAGATATCAAGGCCAAGGTTGGGGTTTTCCACTCGCAGAATTAATATCAATATCATATTTGTAAATTCTATGACCGACATTCTTCGTCTTCCTATGAAAATGATCGCTAAAAAGAACAAACGTTCAAATACATGTTTACATTATTTTATAAATTTTACACGTTTTCTTACATTTTGAAAATGTTATTTTCCTTCGGAGACACATGTGCATCTATTCTTATTTTAATAATAAAACTATGTCATAACCGATGGACACTACGAATGACTATATAATGACCATAGTGAAGCGTATCAAATTTCTTGAAAATTAGATTTTGTACTTTCTATTTTAATTCTTGTTTGATATTGGATAAAGATCCCAAAACTGCACTGACATACACAAAGGACCAAACAAACGATTAAACATAAACGTACAGATTTTGAATCAAATAAACAGTGAACAACTCAAATATATTTAGTATTTTATCAATGATACAATTAATCTGTCTCTTACTGAGTAAAATTGATAGATTTGACAATCATACTATAAACTGTTATTTTTATTGAAGAATTGTTTACTTTCTCAATAAAATACACTTCATGTGCCTTAATTTCGGGAAATGTCTATGCAAATGTTAAATAATCCTCAAAAACTTATTACACCGTAATATATGGTTCAACAAGATATGGAATATCTTATAAGTATGTATTCTTATCTGCAAGTTACAGCAAACACATACGAATAATTAAATTAACTCAAGAATTCCCAAAATATTTTTAGTAATCAAATTTGATTTTGCAAAAACATTGTCATGGGGTTTTCCAACAGTCTGTGAAGAGTTGTCTTTCGTTTTCCTATCTGTAAAAAAAATGTGGGGTTTCCAAACGGAAATTACTCAGGAAGTACGTGTATTTGTCTCTTTATTTGAATAAAAATAGCACCAATTAAGTTCCTTCTAAATAGTATATATATAAGATACCAGATAATATAATCTAAAGACAGCAAAGTAGACAAGCACGTGTACACGTACAACGGTTTATCTAACAGATAACCTCTACGTGGGTGTTTTCTTTCCCTCACAGGAGGTTGTAGGTAATTCGTGACATGTGTAACCCACTCAACGGTGCATTTACACAAAACGGTGTGATGCTACACTAATGTCGGCTTTAGGGTAAGATTTAAGAATCACTGTTCTACTAACTTAAATTAATAAGAGCAAGACAACACACACCAGTGTCATAATAAAAACTTACGACTTACGACCAAGAGCATTTCCTAAAAAATAACGCACATTACAACTCAAAAAACTAATAAATCATTGAAAAAATACGTTAAGGTTATGTTATAATTCCATAAAAATGCACAACAGTGTGATTATTTATATGAAAGACTTTATTTCAAGATCGTATTGTCTTTTAAGTATTTGTAATGTATTGGTTTTACCTGACATAAAATTCAATTTTTTCCTTAAATTTCTTTTTATAATTAAAAACATAAAATGAAGTTATTTCATCTGTCTTTGTAGAAGAAGAGAAGAAACATTTTGCTGTCCAGGATGTGTCACTTCAGATAGCGCGAACATGTCATTCATCTGTGATTTACAAAGACTTACCATTAAGGTACACTAGTTCGGATAAGTAAACGAATTTATCTTTGTGACCGTAATACATTAAAATGATATCAAATGACAAAGATTAATACATATAATAAAAAAGTCAAATAAAATTGATTTTAAACCTTTATGAGTCAGTTTTAGTAAAAACAATACCGTCAGTACCTTTCAGTACTTCTCTCAGTTTATCAGTTCCGTGAGTTAAAATGCCAGATGTATATTTGTTAAGTTAATCAGTAATGTCAGTACATTGTCGGTAATTGTTTAAGTTTATCAGTGTGAATATTTGTTGAAGGGCATTGGCAACGTTCCTGGTTTCTGGACAAAAATTTTCATAAATTCTTAAATGAATTTATATGTGTCTATATAGACAACAACAGACACTACAGACCCCTCTTTCTATCCTTATTACAAAAATATTTTCAAAAATATTAATTTTGCATTCAACATTGGTTTCAATGTAATTCAAGGAACAAATCACAATAATTAATATTTGAAAGGAGCAATTTTTATGATGAGTGAGATAGTGATTATAAATTAAATGATTGTAAATCGATTTTATATGATATTCTACTGAGAATGAAATCTGAAAAGTGTGAACCTCAATTTGCTTTTTACTATTCAAGAGTTACCGTCCTTTATTTTGTCACCGTACACACACACACAGTAAATAATAAATATCATTAACAATTATTTATACTTATCTTCGATGTATCAAGAAAGAAGAAGGTTCTAATATTTTTGAATTCCTAGTTAACCTTTAGGGCAAAAGTAACACATCATTATTCATTGCCAGAAATGTCTAACTCTTTTACAAATTAATAATTAAAATGTGAGACATTAATAATTCTAGCTCAGCATTGAGGTCAGTTTAATTTGGAAATAATATCATTGTCCACAAAATAAAGTAGCTATGAATAGTTTATATGTAAATAATATTTCATGCATATATAATTATGTGTGTATTGTACTATAATATCAAAACAATAGATATGGAAATAAATGAAAGACTTTCGGTCTACTGTCTTTTGTTAAAGAGTATCGGAGTTAATCAATGTTTGGTTTACTCTTTGTTTTTAATTTGCTCGTCAATATGTTGAAGATGTTGCGGGAGGTCTGACTCCCCATTTCCAAGTCGTCTGTCTGACAATTGTCTATAGCAAATAAAATCAAAGTAATGAAGAAGTAACGGGAGTTGATTTTATCGATGGTTATTTATTTTAAATTCAATGATATGTTATTTTGCATGACAAGTACAGGTAGTTTCTAATCTGTATTTGAATTACGCACATTTTTATAATATGAATTTTCGGACTTTTTCGACACAAGAATGTTGATAAAACCCCATATGAATCATGTTGAGTAATATTTAAAGATATAATAAATTGAATCGAACTATTTATTAGTGATAGAAATATTTCTTGAACATTTATGGATCCAAGCAATATTGAACTCTCGTCTCGTTCAACCAAACGCTCGGCTATCGCCGTTAATCTCCGACAAGTAAGAGAGACTCTCTGCTTGTCGGCGATTTACGGAGACAGCCGAGCGTTGAGTTGAACGAGACTATATTGAACTCTGACGTAAGAATACATACAACTACAAAAAATATCTAAATTGTTCGTATCATTTAAAATCTGACTTTTTGCAATGTATTTATAAATATGTTTCCTTGAAAAACAATGCTTTAGCATACATTATTCCGGATATATCAATTATTCTCAAGAACTAATTTTTGTCAGCGGCGATGATTTGTGCTTTAGTCCAAACACTGTGTCACTTTCGGTTTGTCAGAGTAACTGCATAGGAGAGTTGATTAAAATCAACTCCCAAAAACCGGAAGGTCATTCAAAATCTTTCTCACAATGTTTGCCTTATAGGAATTTGCTCCTCTCTTTTCTGAGGCCCATGTAACCTGCTTGTTGACGCAGAGCAATATATGAATCGCTTCATCTTTATACATGACATATTTTGTTTACCTCGGAAACACTATTTTTTAACCATAATATTCAAAAAGAGCTCATATTACGGGAGATTACTCCCAGTTGGAAAACAATTCAAGAGGGGTAACTCTAATTCATTGTATAAAAGAGAAAATGCAGGTGCGGATTTTTTTTTTTAAATCTGGAGCACTTCGTTGCCAATGCCCTTAAATATTACAATCGATTTTATAAATATAAAGTGAGATCTTTTAATTAAATTATATTTTAGTTCTTTAAATTGCATTTATATTTAAATGAATTTGAATTTTGATGACAGATCACCGTTTCTGATCAAAATTATCAAAGAAATCACGTAGAAGTTGATGAATTGCGAGGAAGACAGAGAAAGCATGTTAAGAAAAAGAGAGCTACCGGTGACAACTCTTTCGTCAAATGAAGGAAATAAAGACGTCATAAAAAGACCTTGGAAACCAACCAATGGCAACCAACCTTCTAGCACACGCGCAGAAAAAGTACGACTGGGAGCTGATTGTGTACGAAACAAACACAATGATGTACGAAGAAATTCGTCAAAGGAATCAGAGGAGTCCTTGTCAGGGTTGGTATTTACATTATGACACCATGAACGTATATTCATTGCCATATTAACAAACTGATACATCAATTTTCTACATATTATGAACAGGCACATATAAATATAAAAAAACCCCACTTAAAATAACAAAATGAAAATATATGAATAAAATTGAAATAATATATATACATGTACCGATGGTATATATTTTTATACGTTGAAATACAATCTCCGTTGTGAGATAGATTTCCGGGCTCATAAAATATGCATTAAACATATTACGCTGTGTTTAACTATCAATTAATCAATGAAACATTTAAACAAAAAAATATATAAAATATGAAATCGGCATGTCACCAAGAAACGATTCGTTTTAGATTTACCGGAAGTTTTGAAGAATTTGTTCAGAAAGAAATATCATCGATTAGAGATCTAGAGAACCAAGCGCATTTATTAGCATCATCATTGTGTCATTCAATGAACATGGAGTTAATCCGACTCAGGTCTTTCCATAATTTTCCGTCCTCAAAAACTGTTTCTACACTGCGACTGGCTCGCCAGGGATTTTACTATTGTAGGGATGAGGATGTCACAATCTGTTTTGCTTGTGGCTGTCGAAAACGAGACTGGAGGTCTGACGATATTATTGAGGTCGTTCATCGTAACATGTCTCCTGACTGTCCCCTTCTGTCGTCACAGCCCACTAGCAACATCCAAATTGGAAATGACCAAAGGAATGGGCATTTTATAAACGAACTTGAACGACAGCTTAACGCAAGTAGCAACGATATTCCTAGCAGTAGCAATAGACATCCATCCTCATTAACTTCAGGAAGTGTGTCGTCTGGAAACGCTATCAAAACAGAACCAAATATTGATAATATAGACAACAAAGGTAGCGGTAAAGCTCCTTCCTCACATACGACTTCAAACGACCTCTTGACTAAGACAAGAATGCAGCAAGATAAGATAAATGCATTCATTCGAAACCTGGATCCATTAGGAATTAACTTTGACCGTCCAAAATATCCTTCGTACTCGGTGCTAGCTGTAAGGGTGAGTTCCTTTGCGGATTGGCCATCTAGTTTAACGCAGACCCCTAGAGATTTGGCTGTTGCGGGGTTTCTGTATGCAGGTTACGGAGATTATACCCGTTGTTTCTTTTGTGGGGGAGGATTGCGTAACTGGGAACCTGGAGACGATCCGTGGACCGAACATGCCCGATGGTTTCCAAAGTGTGCCTTTGTGAGACAGAATAAAGGAGACGAGTTTGTTGCATTGGTTCAAATCCAGCATCAGGAACTGGTACTTATCATATTCCTTGACTTATAATAAATAAGACAGAACCAAGAATAATCAGAGTGATTTTAAATAATGTTTATTTATATGTTCCATTAAATTTCAGGAAGCTATGGGGGCAGCAAACGAAAACCAGGCGGGAAACCAAGCAACTGCAACTGGTCACGAAAACGTTACCTCTGAACGTTCATCAGAACCAGATGTTTCTAGTCTTCCAGCTTTTCAAAGTGTTCTAGAAATGGGATATCCATCTCATGTTATACAACAAGCATTCAATTTTCTGAAACACAAAAAAGGTCAGTGAAAATATTAAGAAACTTTTGTTATTTCTTTGTACTAAAATTATTCAATAAAGTCATGATAAATAGTTTGTATTTGATTTCAATTTTCAGAGTGCATAGACATTAAGGCCGAAGAAGTAATGGAGGTCATTTTGTCAGGTGATGACATACCACCGTCTTCTGCTGCGAAAACATCAGACAATGTCAAGGACATTACTGTAAAGTCAAATGAAGATAGTAAACATGCTAATGAGCAGCAAACCAAATCTTCTTTAATGGCAGATACAAAAGAATTTGAGGAAGCAGGTATGATTATATCTCTGTTAGGTCTGATTAAACATTTAGTATTGCAGCTTATACATAAAAGTGACAGAAATTATTTTTTAAATTGATGGACAGTATATACGATCCTCCCTTTCTTTCTCTTACAGACACTCGCTCGTTGATCGAGGAGAACAGACAACTGAAGGACCTCAGGATGTGTAAAATCTGTATGGAGAAGGACGCCTCCATCGCCATGTTGCCGTGTGGACATCTTTGTTGCTGTACGGACTGTGCTCCCGCCATGAGAAAGTGTCCAATATGTCGGCAGTTCGTGAAAGGGACTGTCCGTACTTGGCTTGCATGACTATATGTAACTTATTTGTTCAATAGTAATAAAAATTATCACATCTTTATCTCTGTTTGTTCTTTTTTTCTTAGTGTTGTCCATGTATTGTACATATGATATATATTGCATGCCATAAGCAAAAGCTCTGCCGTTTAGTCAACTTAAATGTGACTGAAAGGAAACTAAAAGGTGTCTAAATACCAATGCCTTTAAGTAACTTTTTCAAACTTTCAGTAACAACCAGTTTCTGAATAATCATTTGAACATTTTCATTACTACTCACATGTACTTACAGCGGTTTTGTTAAAGAATTCTCTCTCATTACCTAATCTTTCCATCAATGTGAATGTTATTACATTACAAACGAAAGTGACCCTTCTTAACTCGTTTACATTATCTTTTCTCATTGGCAAATACATTTTGTTTCGCTAAATAATAACGTCCGTTTGTCTTTAAACTTAACCGATTTTTAACTTCTTCTGAAGATAAAACAACTCTGAAATAAATCAGATTCAATATTTTTAAAATAAGAGTTCCAATTCTCTTAATAGAAACAATTATTTAATAAAAAAAAATTAAAATGTGGAGTCACGACGGGCTATCTTTAAATACATTAAGTAATAATATAACGATACAATATTTATGATTAAACTCTTATTCTTGATTGTTCAAATTGTAACTCTGCATTTTAGTAATATGTTATATAACTTTTTAAACATCTTGATATTGTGTAGATTTTGAATTTTTACAAGACCCCGGAAAGAGTTTCAAAGATTACAGTTTAGGTCTTAAACTGTTCAAACCGTTACATTGTACCCTGAATCAATTTTGGGCTATCAGGAGAAGATAACAAATCAATTTGTTAAGATGGATAAGAATAAATTTTAAAAAATCGTTTTCAAGAAATGCAATGCTACAATTTGTTACAATATCAAGTATACAGCTTGGTATAGTTTTGATTTCATATTGTTGAAACAACACCGTGGTCTATTTGTAAAAGAGGATCGATATTGAGCAAAATGGCACGTGGAGAAAAATTATTTTAGGCAAGATATTGTACTTAATTTTTCAGCTGTTTCATATTACTAGTATGCTTTAAAAAGCTGCTTCATTCAAAGTTATGACAATTATTACCAAGGTGAGCAATGTGACCTCATGGACTTCTTGTATTTTCCGTTTCTTCTTGGTTTTGATTTTGCAAAAGAAAAAGAGGGAGAGTACTAATTTATAAAGATTGACTCTATGATTTTTCAAATTTTTTGATTTTGCAAAAGAAAAAGAGGGAGAGTACTAATTTATAAAGATTGACTCTATGTTTTTTCAAATATATCTTAGTTGTGATATCTGAAAAAAAAATAGACGACATGTTCCGAAGTTTTATCTTAAATTCTTTACAAATCCATAACCATTACAAAATTGTTTATTTACTTTATTATGATTTGATAAGATAAACAAAAAGTTAATATTTAGAACTCAGAGTTTATAACCTAAAAGTCAGACTTATCCATTATCCATAAGCAAAACTATATCTGCGGAATACAGTGAAGTTACATTTAATATCACAAAAATAATTTTACTTTTTTTTTATATTTTTTTTTAATTTCTTAATGGATAAATCAATTATTTATCTATAAATTGCAGGTTGAATCTCAACATTTTTCACTAATTATTATTTTTTTTAGATTGACGGTTCAATATGAACACTTATTTTGACAATTTGAAGACGTGAATTGGAAAGACATGCAGAGAAATCGACGAATCATTAGACTGAATTCAGTTGAATTTGTCTGGAATAGGGTACCGTATTTCCATTCTTTATTTTATCCAAAGTGTTAATTCGTCGTATGAATCCTCAGGGGTTTCCATTTTAACGATTTTCTTTCATTGCAGATGATGCCACTTTTGAATATAAGCTGCTATAAAACGGATATCGGTCTAAACACCTTCAAAAACATAAAGAAGGAAATGGCGCTGAAAGAAATGAATTTATAAGATATAAAAGAAGTCGACAGAAAACATTAGTTTAGATGTAGAAAAAGAAAAAAATAAAGAATAATAAAATATACCAAAAAAAAAGTGTGCGCTCTTTAGAGGGACAACGATCTACAACGTAACATGTCAATGTGATATATCATCCCGTTGAAAGCATTAAGAATAATACCTAACTTGATTTAATGATTTTTGTGATTACTAAACAACTTAGATGACTGCAATATTAGATAAAGGTCATTTTTTAAAAACTGATTCTCATTCCCCCAAATATATGCATGGGAACTCTTGATTCTAAATGACTGATAACTTAGCTTTTTTTTTAGTATAAATAAGATTTAAAAGAAAGGTATCCATTAATATTGTTTTGGTTGAAATTGCTAAAAAAAAATCTCCGCAATTTTCTTTTTGACTCTTGATACCATATTTTAGTAAATATAATCTTAGAATTAAGGTATACAAAACATTTTGATGCCAACAATAGAACAGTTAATATATGTTTATATGAAAATCAAAACTCAAACTAGAGAAAATTCAATTAAGAATATCTAAGGATATTAGTTAGTACATGTACAGCTGTATGTAATGTTTTAACGATAGCCAATATACCATATTAGTTAGTTCTTAGACTTGTGACATAACCATGTAACGGCGTTCGTTCTAGCTAATAAGGTACACTACAAGTGTAGGCTATTTCCTGTGCAATTCATGCTATCAGTGTGTAGATTTTGGCCATAACTGTCACGCAGTGATATATTATATTTCCGAAAGTGAAAACCCTTAGTAAACATTTAAACCGAGGAAGAAATGAAGTAATTGTTACATAAGACGTAATGCTCTTAAACAAAAATATTTACCGTGTCAGCAAAAAATAAAGTAACTTTACTATTTGAGTCATCTCTGACATCAATCTGCATTTGGTAAATTGACACAGAGTCTTGTGTCAGACTTAAAAAAAAATGATACCTGTATTTCCGTTATGTAGAGTTATGTAATATCAGTGTTCTTAAATTGATAAAAAGACACATCATTTAGTGAAGATATTTCCTATTGTACGATATAGGGTGTCATATTCAAAATTAAAATAGAGTAACTCATACGAAAATGAACTTTTCTTTTTCATATGATTTTTTGAGTCTTTTGGGGTTTTTTTTTTGTAGCAAATCAATTTATAAATTTACTGAAAATGATCAAGATAAAAGTGGGAGATATTCAAAATATACTCAATCGTAAGGCGTGTTTAATATTCTTTGATAGGGTAGAGGGATTATACATGTACCTGCTCAAATCTCTATGATATTTTAATGTTTATATATTTCTTTCAAATTTTACTGTGTTTTAGATATTTAAATTCCTGATCAAACATCAATGTTTGGTATCATTTAAGTTGTGTGTTCCCATTTTGCTCACATTTGAAAATATGGAACAGAACACAAGCATGAATTGTGCTTTAATAGCAATTATCGTCTGCTTTTGACCTGAGATTTACCTGGTTTCTTTTTCAACTGCATTTCAAAGAAGAGTTTGGTGTTTTATGTACATGTATATGCAACATTGTGGTGCACTTAATTCTTTAAACTTTTTATTAAAAATTCATATTCATAATACAGTATCATGGTTATGTTCAACTACTGAAATACACCAAGTATAAGGTACTTGCACTTAGGAATTTTTATTCAAATTGCAAT
Source organism: Magallana angulata (assembly GCF_025612915.1). NCBI lineage: Eukaryota > Metazoa > Mollusca > Bivalvia > Ostreida > Ostreidae > Magallana > Magallana angulata. The sequence continues at coordinate 127,456 of NW_026441627.1, forward strand.
GCACAAGAACATTTCAGGGGTTTAAAAAAGAAATAACTATAAAAAGCTGTGACGCACCAAATTTACTTATCATGTCATATGGCTATATCATGTAAAATATTAAAATATGAAATTTTACTTACGTTTTGTTGCTCCGGAGCTAGTTATTGAATTCAAATCTAAGCAATAGTTATAATGATACAGACTATAACAATAAAGTCATTATATCACCTTGACAAATGTCCATTTTGCACATATTTTTAATGCTAGATTTTCAAATGTGTGCAAAAAAGGAACATGCATAATAAAGAGAGCACTAAAATCAAATAAAGAAACTTGAGTTTGTCTAGATAGGAGATCTGCAAAAAAATTACTAAGCACAAAATCGATCCGTTTTTAGATTTTAAGATTTAATTTTCTAATAATACTGTCTAGCATCGATTGTTCAGTATTCAGCTGAGTGAAATAGATGCATTAAAATAGGAATGGAGTCAGGATTGGTTTTGACGTAATAACGTTCTTGCAAAATAGAAGAAGATTATTGTAAAACTATTTATTTAATATTTGTGTTAATATTTTGCAAAGGAACAACTTGTCAATATTTTTCGTTTCCCGAAGTCACAAGTAATCATGCTTTGGCTATTGAAAGGTAAGAAATACCTTATTTTTGTATATCCTGACGCTAAAATATTTGAAGTACTATATGAACGTAAAAAGGGCCTGAACACGATTTTGGTCAATTTTTCTTCTTCTATTATTATTGTTAACAATGCTTTAATAATGGATATCTAATATATATCTACTTAGTTCATGTTGTATCCGGATGCACACAGGGCAAAGACAAGGGTTAACCATCCTTTTCGAGTCTTCCCCATCTTTTTCACCTCTCCCCATGTTCTTGTTTTTAGGCACATTCTATTACATTTTTAATGGTCATACAATTATGAGCAAAATATAGAGCTTACAATTCTTTGTTATTTAAACACGACCTGGGCTGTTTTTTTTATTTTTTTTTTTTTATTTTTTTTTTTTTAATTAACCAGTAAAATATCTTTTTCAATCTGTTTTTTTTTCTCTTCAAATTCGTTTTTAATATATAGAAAAACAGTTCCTAGTGTTTTTTGATTCACCTTACGTCTTAACCTGTAATTTTCTTGTCTGCATTCAAAATCATCTTAACAATAACATGACCTGAGCTTTGTTTACGTAACGAAGAGTTGTGAGCTCTGCATCTTGCTAATACTTTGACGACACATTAACTTATTACACTTATTCAAGCATTGGTAACGTTAACAAGAGGCCCATAGGGCCACATCGCTCACCTGAGCAACAATGGCTTTATATGGGTGTTCAAAGGATAATGTGCCATATGGCCCCATGGTAGAAAAACAAAAAAAGAATACCATAAAATAAACTGTATCCAAATTTTACACTTATTTTCTTAAACTTAATCTTTGACATTGTAATCCTATGAAATACCATTTTTACCAAAAAGAAGAAATAAAACTAAATTTGCTGTAGTGGTACACTCTTAACTTCAAATTCCCTTTACATGTATTTAAGTTCTGCCCCCTCACTTTATAAAACGATTAAATTATATATTAGAATATGCATATAGGTACTTATTCATCTTCAACTACATTGTACTAGCTAGTTATTGTATTTTATTAAAAGTGTCTACCTTGATACATTTAAAAGGATAAAATGAAATTAGGAATAAAAATAAAATCTTATACGTTATGCCTTCTTAAGGACGTTGTTTACTCGGGGTTTGAGTTTGAAATTCGGATTGTTTTAATATTTGTTTCAATGTCGGGAATAAAATTTTTTGCAAACACAAAAGGCATTTATGAAATGAATTGTTATTCACATAACATTAGATAATTTTGCTATATTATGGAATACGGCTCAACTAAAGTTGGACTTATAGCAAAACAGAGGAAATTCGAATTTTTCAGATTTTGTATTTCATTGCGACATCTCTGGTACTTCTATGATATTTAAAGTTAAGATTTTATTTGTTAGTAAACATAATCTTGCATATTTTCTGACGGTTTTATTTCACACATTTTCATTGAAATAGACGCATGACACACACAACAAAATTATTAAAAATTGCTTATTAATTTTTATTCCAGCAGAGTAAGGTCAATATAATATAGTTTAATACTAAACATCCTTAAGTATTATAATTTTTTGGGTTTTTTGTTTAATTAAAACAAAAATGGGTAGGGATTTTAAAACTGATAGAGGGAATTCGGACTGGAACATTTATAAAAAATTGTGAATGAAAACCTAATGCTTGGTATCTATTTAGTGTCACTGTCATCCATCAACTGTATTTCATTATAAAAGAGTTTAGCAATTAGTATCATTTTTTACAATTAAGAAAATCTTAATCATAGTGTAAAATTTTCAGGGATTAATCTTAAATTTTCAAGAAATATTCAATGGTCATTAACTCAAAAAGAAGGTCAATGACCTACTTTTTGAAATTGAAAATAACACTATGATTAAAGATATATAACGCACAATTGATGGTTTTTCATTATCAGCAGCGAATTTTTTTTATCATTCTGAGTAACGTACGTAATTGTTAAGAATAGTACGGGTAAAAAGAAAATGCTGATTGAGATAATTTACTTTTGACGAAACCTTAAAAAGAAGAAATTGGTTCTTTTCTATGCGTGCTTGTTATTACTGATATTTTGCGATTAAATTGAACGTTGTATCAAAGTCGATGAAGTTGATATAAATGGGAGACTTCTATGCAAGTGATTACTAATCGATGATAAGCAAACAGTCTTTTTCGTTAACACACAATCTGCTGAGTCTTAACCCAGCCTGCTGGACACAGAATTTTAAGTCCACTGTCTCTTTCATTGTCTCGAGAATTATCCTGTTGAGGACATGCTGGCACTGACAGGAGCTTGATTTCCTAGTTCCTATTATAAGGGTTTTTGAAATAATTTTTGATACCATAAACATGTATATCAGGTAAACATAGCTAAACATAATTTTAATCGATTTTTTGTTCAAAGTTTCAAATTCCCGTCTATTCAATATAGACAATGCATAATACATGCTACTAAATCACAAAAAGTTATAATTCCTGCGAAATACCGGGCGCTCAATGCATTGCCTTTTGATAACGAAGCATATATACATGCAACAGTTAACGTTTGATTTCAAAAGATTTTTCAAATTCTTGTTTTTACCACATGAAAGTAAAAAAACAGAAAAATTAAACTTATCTCTATAACTACAATTTTTCACAGATATTATGCCAGTGGCTTTCGTATTCCTTATAGTTACATCTTTTCAACAGCAAATATTTTTCAGTTAAGATTCTTTCTGTTATGACCTTTTTAAAGGCATGTATATTTGGTATCGGATTACTTTTATTTACCTGAAAAAATATATTGCTTCACAATAAGAGCTACCAGGTTAAAAAAAATTATAACTTTTTTTTTATATTTTCCAAAAAGAACTGATTGAATATCAGATGTAATCGAGATTTCAAACAGTGTAAAAAATCCACTCTTCAACAACACACCAAAATTCTTTTACTATATTAAATTTATAAAATAAATGACGAATACTTTCTTCATCTTTTTACAAAAGGTGCAAACAGTAGATTTTGCTTTTTTTTTTTATATTAAAAAGATATTTATTTGTAGGGACAATCCTTTGAAGTATTTGATATTGCAGCCAATGTAGTTTAGATTGCTGTGTACACTTAAAAGGGAGATCAAAAATTCTATTCCAAGAAGTTTGTGAATAGTTTTAACACTTTTCTCTCCATTTTGATATCGATGTTTTTTCGTAAAAGAGTATGTTGTACATGGGTTTACAGCCTTTACAAGTATTAATAAACAATAGAATATGATTACGGATTATTGGTCCATATTGTAATGTGTTCTGTAGGTTTGGTAAGTGTATATCTTGTGTATGCAGTCTGGTTGTAAATGCAGTTCTTAAACTTGCATACTCTATGAAATTTGTCTTTGGATTAATGTGTTTCAATTCATCAAAGTTTCTAAATGTTCCATCTATATTAAGCAGATCACTTACAAAAATAAATCCTTTATTAACATAACTTTTGATAAATATTGATTTAATTTGTCTATAGTGATTTTGGGATTGTGCCATATATTATCATTTATAATTTGGGGTTTATTAAGTGGCGTTTGTTCAATTATTATTTTCCACACATATTCATTTGTTTACATCGAGCCCCTTTTTTGTTTCAGTTTTTTTATATACTTTTTCTCTATATATACCTCATTGTGACCTACACGATTAAAACAAACTCGAATTCACATTATCTGAGGATGCTTCTTCACAAGTTTCGTTTTTTAAAGCCAAATGGTTATTCAAAAGATGTTTCACTAATTACTCTTATAATTAAAAAACAACGTTCATTGTAACCCCGGTGATAATAATTTGAACACACTTAAATCTACTTATGCTGAGATCGCTTCCACAAACGTTTCTGTCTAAATGGTTTTTGAGAAGAGTATTTTTAGTGCATTTCCTTCTTCAATTAGCTTTTTAAAATATCAGTAATCTTTCAGAGAGAGAGAGAGAGAGAGAGAGAGAGAGAGAGAGAGAGAGAGAGAGAGAGAGAGCTCTGTCGTATGCTTACAGAAACTAAAATTCCCTTGTCCAAGGATGCTTTAAGGCAATTCTAGTTGAATGTGGTTAGGTTAGTAAACGTAAAAAGTTTACCGACAGATGGACAGAAAAAACAGACAAATGAAGAGACGCCGAACAACAGGGGATGAGAAAAGATAGCTTGAGCTGCACTAAAATAAAACAATTTTCCCCACAGTTGACAGTTAAACATTTATCACAAATCAAACGCGTTAGACCCGGCGAAATAACATTATTTATCAGCTGATAATCTCGTTTGTTCCTCTACATAAACATAATGTTCTTATATTTTTCATAGTTATCCCCTTTTTAACGAAAGTTGTACCAATTTTTTTTCTCTGGTAAGTGGATGGATGGTATGTGCTCCAGAATTATAAATCTTATAGGGTAGCAAAACTAAATAGACTTTCTAGGTTTTTTTTATGCATTAAACATTTTGAGTGTTCTCAGTGTTTTACCAATGAACACAGTGTAATGTGCTATAAGGGAATTATATATATAATTTGAATGAAAGTTAATCCTCCATTTTGTTATAAGGGAAGAGGAGGTAAGGAAAGAAGACCATGGGAAAATCCATTTGCAAATTGATGAGGAAGTTCTTGAATGTGTTCTTGGATATCTACATTGTTCCTTAACTTTGTTTCTTTAACTGAGACGTCCGCAAACGTCCTTGTGCCTGATTAAATCGATGTCCTTCATATCGCGTGTAGCTAAACCTGCTCTTTGAAATAAATTGTTGAATTATACTTTTTCTGCTTTTAACTCAAGCTACAAAAGATTGCATACCAAGATTACTCAAAATACTTTTACTCCTAATCATGAAATGGAAAATTCAATGAGTGTGCTAGAACAATACCCTCTATTATAAAGAAAAAAAAAAGAATTGAGTCTCGTATTGATTCTAGTGCTTTGCATGTTTTTACATGTAGTTAAGGTTTTAGTTTATAGGGATTGGAAATGATAAAAATGACACAGTATTAGGTATGAATATGGTGTAATTTTTTTAGTTTTGTCAGTAAAACTTTTGTGAGAATATGTGAGAAAAAGATAACGAAGAGAGAAGGAGGATTTAATAGAGTAGATCTTTATTTTCTTTCTAGAAAAAGGCCGTTAAATAGAAATTTTCCAATAACTGCCGTACAGAACCTATATTGTATGCAAACGTATCTGTTTTAATGTGAACTGCGTAAATATAAGCAAATAGTGATAGACAGAAAATCTTGTGAACTTGATATGGAGGGTCACTGTTCAACAATTTCTTATTTTTTCTCCGATCTTACGATCTCAACATTAAACTGAAATAACCCCCCCCCCCCTTTCTTAGATATTGACCCTCTGGAAAGATATATTCTATACTATCTTGCCCGTGTTAGTTATTGCAATAATTATAACTTTCTTTAGTTATTTCAGTTTAGTTATTTTTGGCATCAAAGTACTAGCTGATTTTTCTTCATGTTTGACCTTTCAATCTTTTATTTATTGGTTATCGATGTTATTGCATTAATTTACTGTTTACACTAAACATAATCCCATTCTCATAAAAGCAGGCTGAATTCATCAATTCATTATGAATCAGTATTTGATATTCATTATGTAGACCGGCAAAAAGATTGTATTATTTTACGGATCGTTTTCAGGCATGAGACTTCAAGTAAAAGCCAAAACTATTAAACAAGGTAATGTTCATTAGTTTGTAGGCATATAGTGGTTTTCACATGTTGCTGTTTTCATTTATGACTCACCATTTTGCACTTCATCTCAAATTAAATTCGTTTTTACTCCCCCTACCTGTTCAATTCCTATACCGCCAACCTACTCCCCTGATGTTGTACAACATACACGCATAATAACTGTCACAATATTAAATTAAATCAGAGTTACATGTAATTAAGTCCATCACTTCAATGAAATGAATATATAATGTTATACATGGATTAACTGTTAGCAACGTTCTAAAACATGGACTAGCTTCAAATTAAATGCAATATGACCCCCCCCCACCCCTAATAAATCTTACAAACAAAGGCACATTTTAAAGCATAATATTGTCTTTTTTCTTTTACAAAAAATATTTCTAAACATAACTTTTATTATTGGATTATTAAGAACTTGTAAAATTGAAGTTATTGACTCCAGATAAGTAAAATACGCACTTTTATTCGGGGACCGTGTCTGTGATATCAATCGCGTTATAATCTCATAAGCTTCATTTAAGGAGTGGTTAAACGAACTCTTTTTATAAAGCAGTGCTTAATTGATGTTTGTCGGTAGTGTTTTTCTATTTTCTGTTGCCAAACATGTTTTGTTTTTTAAATGCAAAACTAAAAAAAAACTTCTTAGCAACCAACTTTCGGTTTTGGTTGGTTGCTATTTGTGGTGTATTTAGTAACGTCAATGAGGAAGAAGGTAAGACATGAACTGTTAATGAGATTTCAATTTTCCTTTCTTTCAAACAAAGTTTTGGGTCATAAAATTAATGTATTTATGTTCCCTGGGTCACTAAGATTCCTTGCTTATTATAAGCAAACAAGAGCAATACTGTAGTTGGAGTACATGTAGATTAATTAAGAAAAAGCAACACGTCTAAATAAGAATAGGTCGTTTTTGTTTATTGGTTTGTTTTGATGTTGTTGTTTTTTGTTGTTTTTGTTTTTTGCTTCATTTAACAATTTTCATGTGATTAACTTATTTTTTTTTATTTCCACTAGAGACACACATTTATTTTTTTCCCCATGAATAAATAACCATTCGTAATGATATCAATTTACAATCTTGTAAAATGATTTCCCAAACAATGTTACCTGTTTGAATTAAAGGTACAGTTCCCCATAAACTTAATTGGAATAGAAAATGGAGGTAAATTTAGTATGTTTCGAGTACAGAAGACAAACAGGGTTATATTTATGTTACCAGTAACATGTTTTTCAGAACAACCTACGAAACAATCTTACTGAATAAAAATACATAATATTTTTTAAATAGTATATTTCTAACTTTACATGGAATATTTGTTGTAAATTGATTAAAATTGCATGGTAAATTGATCGATCAATTCCCGATATGATAAATCCAATAAATCGATGCGTGTATTCAACTTCATAAATAAAAAAAAAATAGTTTGCAATAAAAACTGAACCAAAAGTATGGAGTGAGAAATCTTTTCATCTTTATAAAAATGTTTATTCAGTATCAAATTGCTAAAAAAGACCCATGGGCATTTCTTCTACATAAGCCAAGGAATTGAATTTAATATCGACGATTACGAATACCAGGCACGTAGCATCGTTTTTGAAAGTGGGGGGGGGGGGGCAAACTCATCCAAAAAATCTTTAAAAAAGGGAAAAAAATCCAAATCCGGGGGTGGAGGGGGTGGGATGGGGGTGGGAGGTATACTTTTTTACATTCTCACAGAAAAGCGGGGGAGGGGGACTCCATGTTAATCTAATTGTTTGTATATAATTTTAATATCTTTTGTATATAAAAAAATGTTTGCTGCACAAAAAGGTGTCCCCCCGCTGACCCCCCCCCCCCCCCCCCCCCCCCCGATGCTACGTGCCTGAATACACTGAACCACATATGGGGCAAATTCCGTCATTTGTAGTGTCTTTCAGATAAGGGTACTATTAAACAATCCTTAACATATATTTAATAGATATTCATCCTGTATATGTATAACATTTGCTTTCCGGGCTGGCTATTTAACTTCCTATAAGACCAATATAAATTCAAGAATGCTAATAAAATTCTTGTTCTAATACAAAGCATCCTCTGTCTTTTTTAAACGACATATTGAGATTTCATTATCTAAATATAAAATCATAATAAAAAAACACCAAAAAACCAGGCCTCAAGACCATGAATTAATGTCAACTTAAAGCTTAAATTTCAGTCAGTCATGAATTAATTATCTATTTATTAATTACATATAAGAATTAGAGAAAAAAACTTGTGTGTAGATAGAGGACAGTAATCTTCTTCATCGATATGGTTTGCTTATAAATGAAACTATCTGTATTCAAATGTTAAATTATGCTGCACAGAGAGAGAGAGAGAGAGAGAGAGAGAGAGAGAGAGAGAGAGAGAGAGAGAGAGAGAGAGAGAGAGAGAGAGAGAAACTTTCTACGAAAGCTGAAAAATGACAACTGTATAAATCACTAATATGGAACATTTATTATCAAATGATGTCGCCATTCTTTTCAGTATTTCATTTAACATTTGACCTTGGGTTCTTATATGAAATTATGAAAAATGCCTGGGACTTTGAACTATATATATATAAATATATATATATATATATATATATATATATATATATATATATATATATATATATATATATATATATATATATATATATATATATATATATACATGTCATTTTAACAAATTCTGGAACAAATAGTTGACAATGCATTATTGTTTTTATAATGTCAAGGTATGTGAATCCCATTATTGTTATTCAAATGTTTATCTTAATGTTTCTGTGTGTTGTCAATGGCAAGTTCGCAACAACGGAAACCAAGGACGTATATAACTATCACTATGTTTCTCTCTTGGTAACAGATTACACAAACCAACCAACAGACATGATTTTACTTCATGTACTTTTATTGGGCAATATACATATAGTCGCTGGTGGATAAAGTCTGGTCTCCAACGAGCTGGATAAAGTAAATATTACAAAATAAAACAACTATAGGTGTTCTGTTAATAAATTGCGATTTGATTCATTTATAAAGCTTTTGCGACAGTCCCTTAAATGACATGAGTTAATTTTTTTTAGCCTTATTGGTGAGGCAGTGTTAAATAGTTATGACTAGAAGTACCCCAAACCTATGAGTCAAAAGATATAAATACCACTCGAAAAATACTGCAATTATACTTACTCATGATGCTTAGGCCCTGTATATACTTGTAATAGTCTCTTTATCACTGTCATAAATCATGTCAGAACAAAGTCCCATGCTGTTAAAAAAACGATCAGCGTTATTATTCATGCTTTGAGAATTTATAACGAAATCCTTGATATTTTATAGTCCAATTTTGATGTGTACTTTGTAGTACACACTCTTAGATTGGACTTATGAACCAGTACCTCTTGTGGAGAATATATAAATTGAAGGCTATACAAATGCTTCGTCAGCATCATGTTATATCCAAGGTAAGAGTAATCATAGTTTGTTCCAGATAGTAATATTAAGACAAGAATTAAAGAATTAATCAAAATTAAAAAAAGAAAAGAATTTATCTTATTAATAGTTCTCCAAAATAGTTGATATCAACTGGGTTTTTTTCTTTGACTACTGAAACTTTAACGTTGAGAGAGAGAGAGAGCTTTAAAAATTATGGTTGATGTGTCCCATGCTTACAAAAACCCTCTCTACCACATTGACAATTAAAGTCACAAGAGACAAGCAAATTACATGCATATCCTAAAATAAAGAAACTAAAGTAAAATAATATTTAAATGTTGTATATTTAAGATATAGCTATATTGATATAAATTGTTTATGGACAAAGTTGAATAAATATAGCTGATGCTTAACAACCGTATGGCCCTTTATACTGTGGAATCATTTTTATTCGTAGAGGTTAATGTTTGTGGGAAGCCAAAATTTTCCTTGTTCGTGTGGACATTATATCGTTGGTAGCAAGTTCTTTTTAGTCAATAAAAATTTAACAACTGTTCGTGAGGATGTTAGTTCATGGACAAGGATTACCCATGAAAACCACGAACATTGGTCTCCCAGGAACAATGATGATTCCATAGTATTTTTAAATGTTTTCAAAATCTTGATGTATATTTGTCGTTTTATTTTATGGAAAACTATACAGGAGCACGTTATCTCAATATGTTTTTCTCTTAAAAAAATATTAATGCAAATTGTGAAATTAACATGGTTCAGAATAAATTTCCTCGGCACTTAATACTTATACTAGTACGATCTCAACGTAATTCATACTTGACCCTGTTGAATATTGACCCCTTCACAAAGTTCTGCTTTTAGTTTGATCTCATTCGTATTATATACATAATACTCTAATAATTTGGCAGTTTATCATCTTCTAAAACAAGATCAAACAAGTAATACTGCAACACGATGCAAAGTACAAAGGCTTTTAATAATAAAATAGAGATGTGTAAGTAGTGCTTTGTTAATATAACACCTATGATCAAGAGTCTTGCATACGCTTATCTGCAAAATTTGATATAGATCGATTTTCAACAAACAATGGTTACTGTTGATTTCTTCTTTACTTTCATTTTGGAATAAAGGTTGTTATGCGTCGTTATAGGTTTGGTAATCAGATTTGCAAGAGTATTTTAAATTAGTGAAGTTTTCCCTGCTAAGAAAAATATTGACAAAGATTGACTTTTTAAAAATTGATTCTAATTTCGGAAATGCCCGATAATTAACGATTGTGTTTCGTTCGGTTGCAGTTTCGCTTTTGATATTTGTTTGCCCTAGTAACAAAATCCTCGGGTATTTCCGGCAGAGTTTGTTGTTTTTTTGTTTGTTTGTCGGAATGGACCGAGAAGAAGGGTTGTCTTAGAGACGAGCCGAATACGTATATATAATGAATTGACTTAATTATGGCAATCGGGAATTATTCTTTTCTTCGTCCTTAACGTGGACAGGTATGTAAAGGAAATGTAAGTAAAATCCATTGTTCTCCTCTATATATGCCTGAAAATCTGACTCGTTTTATATATATTAGGACTCTTTGAATATTAATTTGAGTAAAAACTGAGAAATTGGCTTTTATGTGAATTGATTTTGAAACCTCAATGTCTAACAGCGAATGCAATGAGGCTTTTCTACTACAGTTACTGTACTGTAAAATTAATTTTAATATAGGGCACCGTGTCAAGGCAATTTCCAGTTTCGCTTCTATTTCCGCTTTTTAATTTAACAAGTAACCGAATTGCTCATGTAGATTTCCCCATATCCATTCCCAGCTCACCCCCTACCCCCTAAAAAAGAAATTATATACATAGTTACTTAGCTAGCTAATTAAACATCAAAGCTCAGTTATCAGAGATTATTCCTATAGTAGTTAAATGAACTGCGGTTTAACATATTATATACGATTTGTGCTCGGACAGACAAAATAAAATCCTTTTAAAGTGTGAAAATAAATAAGCTGAATAAAATGGTCAATGTGTAAAACTGCTATATATATACAATAATGCAGGTAAATAACAAAAATTTGGAAAGAGAGTGTCAGATTTCATTAATATTTAAATCTGAGCTAGAAAACACAAAACTCCTTTTGAAAAGAAGTTTAACTGAGCTAGTCATAAAGATAGGAATTGAACATGTAATCACAAAATCAACAAAAACATGAACATTCATGGGATAATCCAGACATTCGGATAGGTTATTTTAAAAAGTGATTTACTCGCTGAAATTATTGATTAAAAAACCCCAGGAGCACTTCCCTCAGAAAACCAATCAAAATCAAATCACAAGACTGCATTAGATTCCTGAATATGAAATCTTCACAAGCAAAAGATTGAATTCGATTTCTACTCAAATCAAATGCAAAAGTATTTGAAGCATAAAAGCCAATTATGGTATTCATTTTTTATTTAAATGCAAAATTTCCAATATTCTCCATCTGACAATCTACCCTATCACATTGTTTCTATTTAGTTTCACGATCAGCTATTGAACAGATTGCTGTTATATTTAGATCATTATTTCTGTTTCTATTTCAATTTATACACGTGTAATAGAAAACTCTGAAGTATATCCAACTGTTTTCTAATCTTCTATATTAAATCACTAAATATTGACGTCATACACGCATATAGTTAATGTTCGTCTTAGTTTTTAAATTGTCAATTTTTAAATTAGATTAGAATTGTGGAGCAGTTTCCAAAAGCTCACAAAAGAGAAGTTTTACGGCTATCATGGATTTTTTTTTAAATTTAATTCTAATAATAAATTGAAAAAAAATTCCGAATAGTTCATTTTAAAATTTGTAAAAATTTTCAGAAAAAGCATAATTGGTCATTTGTTAGTTCTGTTTCCGGAAACACTCAGATGCCAAAAATTATCATTCATAAGTAGGTCATTGAACTTCTGATGAGCTGATAAGTTTGTTTTTCAGTTTGTTTCGGTTTTTATTTAGAAATGTAAGTAAAAAAAAAGGTTGTTGAAGAATAACATTAATTTAAATACATATATACATCGATAATCGACATATTCCTTGCAAACAATGCAAAAGCAATTTTTAGTAAACAACGATTTAGATGGACATTCTACTTTCTTTCTCAAAAATAACTTAGGGGGAATTCCTGAAAAAATAATCAGATAGAAACTGTATTTAAGGACTATAATTGCAAACTGGCGTGCTCGTGGGGGCACTTTTAAACGTACAAAGAGGGTAAGTTACATGTATATGCATGTGCATTTTGATAGGTTGAATGCAAATGCATCTTTATAATTTTGAAGGCGAAATGATACGGAATTAGGGGATGCGTTCGATTTGAAATTCATACAAATTTTCGACATGTATGTTTAAGCAAGAGTAGGAAGTATTTTACATTTAAAAAAGCGGACTGGATAACAATTGTACGCATGTCGTGGTTGTAGTTAATTTGAATTTCACATAAAAATTCACCTTGCATTTTATATTTCAAAGTTTCTATGAGTTAATATATTTCTGAATATATTTTGATATATTTACACAGGCATTTAGAGCCTCTGTTCAAATAGATTAATTAAACTACTCTTTAAATGACATTTGTTGTTAAAAGCAACATAAAATAAACGTTGCTGTATTTTGTTGTCGGAATATTTTGCAAATTTAAAGGTTAAATTAATATTTCATTTTGAAATACAGGTGAGATGTTCCTTAGGGATTCCCAATACATTATTTCATTAAGCGGAATGTTTTTCATGAATAATTTAAAATATTCCATGAGAAAGTCTGTTTGTGTAAGGTCTTTAGATTTCATCTTTTCTCAGCCTGACAAATTTAAATAGACGTTATCTGTTATTTATAAATGATACAACAATTGATACCAATAGATATTTCCTTTTTAAAAGGTTTTACAAAGTGATAAAATGTTTGCTAAGCTAAAACAAAATTGGAAAAATAATATAAAATAAGGGAAGGATTTCATTAATGTTTTTCTTGTTCTCGAAATATTTGACAAAGGTACATGTAATTAAAAGAATGTTAATCACGGATTTTTCAATATGAGAGCCGAGGTTTGGAAAATTCCCGGATTTTAGAGCTATCCAATAAAGAACCAGAGATTGTTCGTTACATGAACATAATATGCTAAGATAAACTGGTTATAATTATTTTTTATAACAAGTTTTTTTAACCTAATTGTGGATTCGTTTCATATATAGTTGTATATTTCTTTAGGAAAGGATACTAATACTATGTGCATACCTAAAGTGTATACATTAATTAATTATCTAAAAAAAAAGCAATGTCATATTAAATGTGCATGTTATTTTCAAAGCAAATTTGCGTGTCTTTTAAAAAAAGGACCGAATGAAGGAGTTTATCTAAAAGAAAAAACAAAGAACTACTAAAAATAATTATATAGTTTTTAATTTATGGTCTTCAAATCAGGTATATAACCTGCTGTCAGATGTTTCAGGAACCATACCAATCGTTTTCAATTCATGTTCGTCGGTCGATCAATGCAAAGAACCATGATCAATCAGTTTTTATATTATACATGCTTATGATCTATCAGGAATAATGTTACATACTCAACAAGTGTTGTAATTTGATCAATTTCTGGTATTTTTCTTGTCCAAATTATTATGTACCTAGAGTTAATTCAATAAAAAAAACTTCAATACACATCTCATCAAACTAATCGGATACCATCACGAAAGAATCCAATACCGTAACATGAAATAGAAGTTTATGTATAATTATTTCTTTTTTTGGGGTGGGGGGGGGTGGGGGGTGGGGTGGGTGTAAGCATACTTATATCAATATGTCCATATGGAAGAGTGTATCGATACAGAAAATATGGCAATCATATACAATCAAAAATTCAAGAAATCAAACCATTGATGTACCTTGTATGTACTTTGTAAACTAGATAAGGGATTCCATGCATGTTTCATAGAAACATGTGTTCGTTTTTAATATTTTACGGGAAAACTCTTCTAAAATTTGAAAAAACATTATGTCTTACAGTCTGCATGCACAATCCCTACACAAACAAACTTCAGTTGTATAAACATAATAATATTATGAATGACGCCCGGTAACATCCTGGGAACGGATATAAAATGGGCACGTTTACGTCAGTGGCGCTTTCGTAAAAGAAGCACGTCAAAAGAGGTGCAACATCCTAACATTTCTTACGAAATATTCAAGTAGAATATAAAACACGAACTAAGAACTAAATCTTCCAATCGATTTAAACATATTCTTTAAAAAAGTGCAGACAGAAGGTTATAAACCAGTAAACCGCAGGTAAGTACAGGATAGGGTGAAGGGGAGATTAAGTACATATCCTTCTTCCTTTCTTAAAAGGAGACCCAAAGAACCTACACTTGCCTCCATAGGGCTTAATACCCGGAAAAAACTTAAAGACGACGTTTTTCTTTTAAAAAATGTACGCTAAATTCAAAAGTCTTTAAAACTGTCTAGAAAAGGTTTCTCAAAGTTGCTTCAAGTCGATATTTTCGCAATAGGTTATTTTTGGGGGGTTTAAAAGATCAATTTCCCGTTTTTGTTATATATACCAGGATGTTTGTATCGAATAAAGAAGCACCGACCACTTCCTGGCACAATAAATCGTTATATAAGACGAGTTGTTCATAAAACTAATGCATAGTCGAACAAATTGATGTACATTTAAACGGACGTTTTTAAAAATGTTCTCGTATTAATGCTTACAAAAATAACAAGTTTAGAGATTTAATAAGGTATTGTTGTATTAACCAGTTTTATTCCAAATTTAAAGTTAAATATACCAAACATAGTACATCGATATTATTTGCATTAACATTCTATTGGCATGGGAATTAGATAACAAATGTAGGCCTTATGAATGGAAGTACGTTCTGTTTTCATACAACACATTAAAGCATACTGATATATGAAGAAAATATTTTTCTTTACAGAAAAGAATGAAACAGTTGTGGTGCTCAAAATGAAATATTTTCGATAAGAAGAAAATGTCTTTCATCTGTATTAGCTCAAGGTCAAAGTTCAAGGTAACGTCTTAACAAAGTGAAAATAAGAGTAAACATGTATATCTTTTATAAAATCAATAGTTCATTTACTGCCCTGTCAGATAAAAATAAGAGAATTATTGAATTGTTTAAAAGTTATTTTGTTTGAAAGCAATGTAAGTTAGCTTGGGTGAAAGCAAGCTAGGGTGAAATAAAAACACATGAATAGATAAGCTTATACTAGTATATATATTTGTTTGAATTTACATTCTTTGTAAGCGATTGAAATTTTAATGCAGATATCCGCTTCAAAGCAAAAACATCAAAGAAACCACGCAGAGGTAGATGAATTACGAGGGCGAGAAAGAAAGAGCATCAAGAAAAAACTCGACAAGGGGCATTACTCTCCTATTAAATGAGGAGAATAATCAAAACAAAGAACGTCATCGGAATCCCACCAGTGACACCAACTTTTCGAACTCAGAAGCGGGAAAAGTAAGGTTGGAGACAGATTGTCTGCGAAGCAAACAAAATGGCGTCCGTGAAAACTCGTTAAAGGAATCACTAGATACCATATCAAGGTACTCGACTTGTCACATTTGTATTGTAAAATTGCCTTGAACATGCAACTTCTATGAACAGATTGATAAAAGCATGAATCATATATTAATTTTGAAATACACACAATTGTAATTATTAAAATCTCTTTTCCTAATAAAATTCACATTATTGAATTTCTTCATTGTGTATATAGTGTTCTAGAAAATTAACTGTAAATTGTATATGCACGGCAAAAACAGTTGATCAATCAGTCAATGTACCGTGCGATTATTAAAGTACCAAAATGACTTTTTTACACGCTAAAGGAACAGACGTTTTACTTTGAATTAGTATAGTACAACGAGGCCTGCAACTCACGGCAATTGTAGGTACCTGATCTTTATCATAACAAGGGAGATACTCACATTGAATGAACAAACATTTTATGTTTTAGATATACCAGAAGCTTTGAAGAATTTGTACAAAAAGAAATATCATCAAATAGAGATCTAGAGAACCAAGCACATTCATTAGCATCATCCTTGCGTCATTCCATGAACATGGAGTTAATCCGACTCATGTCTTTCCATAATTTTCCGTCCTCAAAAACTGTTTCTACGCTGCGACTGGCTCGCCAGGGATTTTATTATTCTATGGAGTATGACGTCACTATATGTTTTGCTTGTGGTTTTCGAAAACGAGACTGGAGGTCTGACGATGTCATTG
This sequence comes from Magallana angulata, assembly GCF_025612915.1. NCBI lineage: Eukaryota > Metazoa > Mollusca > Bivalvia > Ostreida > Ostreidae > Magallana > Magallana angulata. The sequence continues at coordinate 144,525 of NW_026441627.1, forward strand.
AGGTTATTCATCGTAACATGTCTCCTGACTGTCCTCTTCTGTCGGCACAGCCGACCAGTAACATCCAAATTGTAAATGACCAAAGGGATGGGCATTGTATGAACGAACTCAAGCAGCAATTTAACGCTATTGGCAACAATTTTCCTAGCAGAAGCAATAGACAGCCATCCTCTTCAACCTCAGAAATTGCTTCGTCTGGACATGAAATCAAAAGAGAACAGAATACTGATAATATAGACAAAAAAGGTAAAGCCACTTCCTCACATAAGACTTCAAACGACCTGTTGACTAAGACAAGAATACAGCAAGATAAGATAAATGCATTTATTCGAAACCTGGATCCATTAGGAATTAACTTTGACCGTCCAAAATATCCGTCATACTCGGTGCTAGCTGTAAGGGTGAGTTCCTTTGCGGATTGGCCATCTAGTCTATCACAGACCCCTAGAGATTTGGCTGTAGCGGGATTTCTGTATGCAGGTTACGGAGATTATACCCGTTGTTTCTTTTGTGGGGGAGGATTGCGTAACTGGGAGCCCGGAGACGATCCGTGGACCGAACATGCCCGATGGTTTCCGAAGTGTGCTTTTGTGAGACAGAACAAAGGAGACGAGTTTGTTGCCTTGGTTCAAATTCAGCACCAAGAACTGGTACTTGTTCAATTCCTTGACATAAATTGTATCAGATAGTATCAAGTATTACCAACGGTAATTTTACATAATATACATGTAAATGTTATAATAATTTCCAGGAAGCTATGGGAGCACCAAACGAACACCAGGCGAGAGATCACGCAACTGGACCCGAAAACGTAAACTCAGAACGTTCATCAGAACCAGATGTTTCTACTCTTCCAGCTTTCCAGAGTGTTCTCGAAATGGGATATCCATCTCATGTCATACAACAAGCTTTCGATTTTCTAAAAAACAAAAAAGGTCAGTGAAAATAAAATAGAAAAATCTTAGCATTTGTTTGTACATGTACTAAAATTGTTCATAAAAGTCATGCTAAATACTTTGTATTCGATTTAAATTTTCAGAGTGCATAGACATTAAGGCCGAAGAAGTAATGGAGGTCATTTTGTCAGGTGATGACATACCACCATCTTCTGTTGCGAAAACATCAGACTATGTCAAGGAGGTTACTGCAAGGTCATATGAAGATAGTATAAATGCAAATGAGCAGCAAACAAAATCTTCCTTAATGGAAGTTACGAAAGAATCTGACGAAGCAGGTATGCAAAGTTAAACGTCTCTGTTAGGTCTGATTGAATTTGCAGCTAGTACATTAAAGGGACAGAAATCATTTTTTTAAATTGATGGACAGTTTTAAACTATGACCCTTTTCACTTCTTTCTCTGACAGACACTCGCTCGTTGATCGAGGAGAACAGACAACTGAAGGACCTCAGGATGTGTAAGATCTGTATGGAGAAAGACGCCTCCATCGCCATGTTGCCGTGCGGACATCTTTGTTGTTGTACGGACTGTGCTCCTGCAATGCGGAAATGTCCAATATGTCGGCAGTTCGTGAAGGGGACTGTCCGTACTTGGCTTGCATGACTAGAAGTAACTTATTTGTTCAATAGTAAAAAAAATCACATCTTATATCTGTTTTTGTTTTCTCAGTTTTGTGCTTGTATTGTTCATAATTATATGGCATGGCATAAGCAAAAGCTCTGCCACTCAGTCAAATAAAATGTGACTGAAAGAACACTAAAAGGTGTTTGAATGCCGTAGCCTTTTAGTAATCTTTTCAGGCATTTTAGTTAACATCCAGGTTTTGAATAATCATTAATAAATTTTCAATACAACTCATTTACAGCGGTTTTGTTAAAGAATCCTTTCTCATTACCTAATTTTCCCTCTGTGTGAATGCTGTTACATTGCAAATGAACGTGACACTTCTTAATGCGTTAACATCCTCTTTTCTCATTGGCAAATGCAAATTTTTATCGCTGTATGACAACGTCCGTCTGTTCGTCTGTCTGTAAACTTTATCACATTTTTAACTTCATCTCAAGATAAAACAAATTGAATCAACTTTCACACAATGGATTCTAAAGTAAATCGGATTCAATATTTCTAGAAAAAGAGTTCTAATCCTCTTAATAGGAAAGATAGTTTAATAAGAAAGATTAAAATGTGGTGTCACGGCAGGCTATCAAATTTATGATATAACACTACAAGATTTATGATGCAATTCTTATTCTTGATTGTTCAAACTGTGACTCCGGACAATTATTGGTCCCCAATTAGGGTTCAAGGTTTGATATAGGAATAGATATGGCGAATCTTAAAAAAAAACCCCAGCATTTTAGTGATTTGTGATATAACATATTAAACATCTTGATACTGTAGATTCTGAATTTATACATGACCCAGAAGACAGTTTCAAAGTTAAATATAGTGCTACAGTTTAGGTGTTACACTGTTCAAACTGTTACATTGTACCCTAAATAAATGTTATGGTATCAGGAGAAGATAACAAATCAATATGTTAAGAATGGATTAGATGTCTTTAAAAGTATTCTCTTCAAAAAATGCAATTCTACGACTTGTTACAATTTCAAGAATACACCTGATATAGTTTTGATTTTAGATTCGTTTTTATTGTTGAAACAACACAGGGGCCTTTTTGTAAATAGGGGTCGATATCGATCAAAATAACACGTGGAGAACATGATCTCATGCAAAATGTTGTATTGAATTTTCCAGTTTTTTCGTATTATGCTTTATATTAAAAGCTGCTTCGTTCAAAGTTAAAAAAAAAAGAAAAAGAGAAATTATACTAATCAATAAAGACTGACTCTGTGATTTTTGAAATATACCTTAATAGTTATGTCTAAAAAAAAATTAGGCTACCTGTTCCGAAGTTTTATTTTAAATTCATTACAAATCCATAACTATTACAAAATCCTTTATTTACTTTAATATGCCTTGATGAGATAAACAAAAAGTTAATATTTAGAAATCAGAGTATATTATCTAAAGGTCAGAGAGTTACATGTAGTTATTATCCATAAGCAAAACTATATCCGCATGATAATTACATTTATCATAACAAGAATAGAATTACTTTTGTTTACATTTGTATTGTTATTTCTTAATGGATAAATCATTTATTCATTAATTGTATGTTGAAACTCAACCTTTTCATTAATTCATAACTCATTTATTTTCGATTGACGGTGCACTATCAACTCCTATTTTGATAATTTGAAGACATGAATTGGACAGGCATGCAGAATAATCCAATTATCCAATTGAATATGTCTGGAATACGGTACCTTACTTCCATTTTTTTATTTTATCCATGGTGTACAGCGTTGTATGAATCACAGGGATTTTAATTTTTACGATTTCCATTCATTGTAGATGCTACCTTTGAATATAAGCTGCTATTAAACGGATATTGGTCTAAACACATTCTAAACATAATGAATAAAATGGCGCTAAAAGTAATGCATTTAAAATATATACAAGCAGTCGACAGAATACACTAGTTGACAGGTAGAGAAAGAAAATAAAATAAAAGAATAATAAAATAAACAAATTAAAGAAAAGTGTGCGTTGTTTAGAGAAACAACGATCTACAACGAGCATCATATCTGTGTAAGATATCATTGAAAACATTAAAAGTGATGTCTTGCTTAATGGAATGATTTTCTTGGGTACTCAACAACTTAGATGACTGTGGTTTTAGATTAAGGTCAATAGAGTATTTTTATTTCATTTTTAAAAATAATTCCCAATACCCCGAAATTATGCATGGAAATTCTTGATTCTAAATTATTGAGACCTTAATTTTTTTTTTTCATTAAAATAGTTCCGCTATTTATAAGATTTTAAAGAAAGGTATCCATTAATATTGTTTTGGTCATAAGTTGTGTAACAGAGACACATTTTACCTCTGCTGGGGTTTTAAGCCAGGTCCTCTGGCACTCCAGTCCAGCACTCTACCTATCAAGCTAAAGGGTTAACCCACTAGCCAGAGCTAGTAGGAATGCCATATACCTGACTCTACCACACTTGTTAAAAATCTCTGTAATTTTCCTTTTGACTCTCGATATCATATTTGAGTGCATATAATCTTAAGACTAAGGAAGACAAAATATTTTGATACCGAATTGGAACAGTTAATATATGTTAAATAAAAAATAAAACTTAAACTACCGAAGAATTAATCAACAATAGTGCAGGATATATAGCTGTTTGTAATGTTTTAACGCAAGTCAAAATACCATAGTTGTTAGTTTTTTGACTTGTAATATCACCATTAAACAGGGTAAGATCTAGCTGGTAAACCAGAAGTGTACGGCTATCTCAAAGGCAGTTCATGTAATCAGTGTGTAGAATCTGATTATATTTGTCACGCAAGGATGTATTACCGATCCTACAGTAAAAACGGCCGTTGACATATTAACCGAGAAAGAAATGAAGTAATTTATGAATAATGCGTAATGATCCTTGACAAAAAATGCTTACTGTGTCAGCAAACAATAAGAAAACTGTACTATATGATTCATTACTGACTTAAATCGAGCTCTGGTAAAATGAAACAGAACACGGTCAGAGTCGTGAATCAGACTTTTTTCAAAATGGCATTTCCGTTTTGAAGAGTTATGTAATATCAGTGTACATAAAAAAGATAAATAGACACATCTTTTACGGAAGTCATTTCCTACTCTACTAGATATGGTGACATCCAAGTGCCATGTTCAAAAGTTAAAGAGAGTTACTACTACGGAAATGTACAATTATATAGAGATTACAAATAAAAAAAAATACAAAACACTCTCCCATAACAGTAAACCTAACTTCCATGAACTTATATCTTTTTGTTTCTTTTTCATACGATTTTTGATAAAATTGGGAAATGCATGATCAAAACAAACAAACTAACTCATAAAGGGTGTTAAATATTCTTTGATAGGGATATACCTGATCAAGTCTTTATGTTGTTTTAGTGTTTTATATTTTAAATTTTACAGTGTTTCAAAAATTAATTTAAATTCCTGATCAAACATCGATGTTTGGTATCATTTAAATTATGTGTTCCCGTTTTGCACATATTTGAAAATATGGCACTGAACAACAGGTGAGAATTGCGTTTTGATAACAATTATTGTCTGCTTTTTACCTGAGATTTACCTTTTTTTTAAGGTCAGACGACACGTTCCTCAAAAATCTTTTTTGTATCTCCTCGTAAAAAAGAGTTCCAAAAAAAATATTAATTTTATAATTACTTTAAAAATGATCAAAATTTACTTGACTTTGGTTATATGTCTAGATGGTCGAGTGGTTAGAATCTTGGCCAATAGCGTATAGGCTCTCGAGGTCGTGAGTTCAAAGCCCCGACCCGGCGGAGATTTTGTTCTATTATAGTGAATTTTGCTGTGTTGTAGATGTATTTATCTTTATATCAACATTCCAAGTGTATTTTCAAGAAGATCAATAGGATATTGCATACTCTTGTATTTTGCAGAAATGCCTGGAAAGGTACCCTAATTTTTTGCAAGAAAGCTTATCAAAGTAACAGTAAACCATTACCAAATTCCTGGAAAAAGATATCTAAAATTGAGGAACGTGTCGTCTGACCTTAAATGCATTTCAAAGAAGAGTTTGGTATATTATGTACAATCATGTACATATATCCTGGTGGTGCACTTAGTTCTGTAAAATTTCTATCTTAAATTTATTTTGATAAATTAAATACAGTATTATGGTTCTGTTATGATACTAAAGTACAACAAAAACTAGTTACTTGCACCTATCTAAGTACTTATTCAAAATGTGATGTACAAGAAAATTTCAGGGGTTTGAAAAAGATGTAACTATAAAAAGATTGTGACATCAAATGGCTACATCATATAAAATATTCACATACTGGACCAGATCCAACTTAACCCCGGGTTTAGTTTTGGGGTTTACTCTTGGTCAGCTTTTTACAAGGATCATGTGCCGTGCGGCCCCTCTATAAAGTGACAAAAAAATGTCCGAATTTTGAACCTGTGTTTGTATATACATTGTACGTATTCTTTGACATATGTACCTTTATTATATCCCTTTTTTATCGAAAATAAAAAGACCAGATTTAAGATATATTACTACATATTCAGTAGGAGTACACTTATTGTTTTTTCCAATTCCCATTCAGTTTTAGCGCCAGCTACCTTTATAAAGCTTTTATATAAACCATTTTATATGATTAAACTTAAACTTGCGGAATATATATTATAATGTAACAACAAACGATAGTAATAAAGACATTGTACCAGCTTTCTATTCTATTAGGGTCCATGACTGACTTCGATCTAAATATAACTTTTCTTGTAAATAGAAACACCTTTTGATAATTGCATTCAAGATAAGTTTAGATTGCCGGAAGTTATTGAACGATCGTTTTAAAGAAACTGGCTGAAATAGAAACAAAAGAGGATGTGGGTGGTGCAGCATTAAAGCACTACTTGCTTCATTTCTGAACAAGCTGTTTCTAAATCTGATAAACACAACCCTTAAACGTGATATTATTAAGAAAATGTTTAAAGAAGCACGTGGGCTAAACAATAAATTAAGTATATAATTAAGTGCATGCAGCAATATCATACTTCTAAATTTCCCGCGTTAAGATTTCCTTTTAGTCTGATTTTGCACTTCATTGAGTCCATGGGTATATGCATCATTGTAATCGTTACATTGTTTAGAGTTCTTCAGATCCATATTTGTCCTCGTAAAAAGGTTTTTAAAAAAACTAAAAGAATATAGAATTCCAAACGAGAAAAACAGGGTTGTTATCGTGTGAAGAGTGTAAAATTCACTAATTTTTGCTTCTATTTTAAAGTATAAATAAACAATCAGCATGACTCCCCAGTGTGCTTTGTTATGCAACCAACAACAAAAACAAAAGCCAATAAAAAAAACTTTTCATTATTCTGTTTCACAACTTTTTAACAAGCTGGTTGTTCTTGATGTTTCAAGATTCTTCGTGTAAAGGGAAGATGCAAGTCTGTAGCCCCTGGTCTGAACAATTCGGATGGACGACCTGGGGGCTACAGTGCCACCCGTTGAAAAAATTGTAAGTTTATTTTAGATATATAAACACTTCACGTAAATTATATAATATTATCATGTTTTTCATTGTACGTCACGATTAAATGTATTATACAGGTCTCCAGTGTTTTAAATTTGTAATTTGCTTACAGGAAACTTGAAATTAAGTATATCCCTCGCTCATATCAGACAGGCATTGCCACTCTAACAATTATTATCGCAGAAAAACCCGGCGATAAAAATAAATAGAAGAAAAAATATAAATAGGACTGGATTTTACTTTCAGTTTAATTTTATCATAAAAATATACATGTATAAGAATCAAAATGTATTTACTAAACATCTCTTAGTTATCTCCCATTTTTAAATATTTTGTTTATATAAAATGTAATACTTTGCATCGATTGCCATTTAGTTCAATATTCTTAACCAAGACCCAAAGTTCGTTCAATAAAACTGAATGAATGCACTTGTAAATGCATTGAAATAGTAGTGGAATCAGGATTGGCTTGACGTAATACTTGGCATTTAGGTAGAGGACCACTGTTAAACTATTTATTTAAATTGCTGTTTTGCAGAGAAAGAACTTGTCAATAATTTTTCTTTACCCAAAATCATACTTGTAATTCATCATGTACTGGCTATTAAAATAGAGTAATTCAAATATTACAAATTAAAATGATGTCGTATATGTTATGACTTCTCAACAAAAGCACAGATGAAAAAGAAAACGCCGATTGAAATCAATTACTTTTGTGAAATCCCAAAACTTTGTACTTTGTACTTTTCTGCGCTTGTTTAATATTACTGACATTTTGCGAATAAATAATTAAAAGATTTAAGTATCAAAGGGGAAAAAAACTTAACATGGATAGAGTGACAAATGAGAAAAAAGCCAGAGCAGTTTGAATATTAATTTTTTGATTACCCATCTCATGTTATAGAACAAGCCTTGATCTTCTTAAAACACAAACAAGTTTGTCAAAATAGAATTAAGAAACTCCTGAGATTTCGACTTCATAGTGCTTAAGCATAAAGGCTGAAGAAGTAATGGAGATAATACTCTTTAATTTGGTCTATTAGCTACCTCCATTGTTTGCTGCGAATTCGTTGAATAAGAGCACTTATTAGGACAATATTGCACAATGAAGATTGTATAAATGATTGTATTAAATTTCCTTCACTTGCATATACAACAGAATCTGAGGAAGCAGGTAACATTTTTGCCTGATAAAACCTTTGGATTTGCAGCTTTTACCTTATCTCTAAATTAGGAATAAGATGACATGCAGTACTCTTATAGGAAGCGCATCAGACGCTTTGCGGATCATTAAATTCAGACATAAAAATGGTTCAATTGATAAATTATCAATCTATACAACTTGTGAACTCTTTTTCACTTCCTTCTCTTATAAACACTCGATTTTTGATAGAGGAGAACAGACAACTAATGGTCCTAAGGATGTCTTAGGACATCTTTGTTGTTACATGGACTGTGCTCCCGCCATGCGAAAGTATCCAGTATGTCGGCATTTCGTAAAAGACACTGTCTGAACTTGGCTTGCATTACTAATTTTGATTGTAAAAAGTAAAAATGAAAACATATCCAATCTTTATCTTCGTTTGCTTTTTCTCTTGGTTTAATTCAATGCATATATTTTTAAAATATTATGGCCTTATCATTTTTGCCATAGTATATGATAATTAGATACTGTAATTGTATCCATGGCCATTCAATACATTTTTATAAGATATGCTTTTTTAGTCTTAAGTTTTTAAGGTTTATAAGTCACTTTTTTCCAACTGACCCCCATCCCAACCAGAAAAAAGGAAATCATAACACAATTTTAATTATTTTATATATAGTGTGCTTCATGTCCGACAATAAGGGAGAATGGGGAAAATACACTGATAAAAATGAAAGCAGTTTACAACAATCTTTCGTAATATAGTAGTTTGAATTTTACACTTGTATTTAAATCAGACTAAAGGTGAACGGAAAAGTGGGCAAATGTCTGAGTCTGTATTTTAAAGGATTTTTTATATAAACGCCAATAACACGGAAATCATGATATAAGTTTGAAAAAAAATACCGCGTGTACTCTTAATTTCTAAATATAGTAGAGGGACGCCCTTAATTTGTCAATTCATGAGTGAAAATAGAGAGATATGAACGTAGTGACACATGTTCGTGTGTATGAATGTGGTAAAGGAATATGCCGTTCGTGATCTAAGATATTTTATTACTTCATGAATTTGTGCAAACAATATATAAAGTCGAAAACTGTAACACTGATCGTGATTGGATGATGAAATCCAACAGTGTTATTTTATAATAGCAAAGGCTAAAATAAAATTAAAAAAGAGACAACATAAAGTTAACGTTTGCACAAAGAATTCCTTGGTAAAAGAAATTCATTTTTATTTGAAAGGCGATGTTACATGCATTAAACAGGGAGAGATAATTAAGAAATTTAAAAAGTGCCGACATAAAAAAAAATATTTTTGCACAATTAGCCACAAAAGTTAAAACTTTTTTGGAAGTATCATAGTATAGTGTAGATGCAAGTTGGTTGAAATTGTGATATCCAGGAAGAATGGGGTCACAATGTGTAAATAAATCTTTTAATATTATTGATGTAATAGATAAAAATTCTTCTCTTACCAAAGCCAATTAAAGTAAAAACTTAATATCTGGAAAGAATATCAAAATAAAATGTAACAAATGGGATCATGTCTTTAGAGAGATACTCTTTTCAAGAAATGCGATTCTACGATTTGTTATATTTATTGTTGAAACAACATTGAAGCCTATTGCTAATGTAATATTTAAAGGAATTCAATGTTAAGCAAAAGAAAATGTGGATATCACAATTTCAACATTATTTGAAAATGTGTAAAAATAAAACCTCATTTTAAACAAAATACTCTACTTACTACATATTCAAGTTGTTTTTGTATTATACTTCATAAAGCTACTTTCTTCGGAATTATTGCCATTATTGCCTGTGCATGTCGCCCCATCAAAAACATTGATGTCGACAAAATTATCAACTATTTTAAGAAGTGTGTTTTATATAGAAAATACATTAAAGGCGTTAATCCTCAATCCCAAATGGAATGTATTGAATTATTTAATTCTTATTGGTTTTTTTATATCTTGTAGACGTTTGCAATAATATTTAGCTAAACTAGACCCAGCTTTTTAGGAAGATGATAATGATATTAGTCATCAGTCGTTGGTGTTTTTTTTTTGTAATACAATGCCAGTAATCTTCTGTTTTACTTGTCTTGTCAGATGAGTGATAAAAATTAAAGCGATTCTTAAAATGACAGAAAAACATTTTGGTCCCGAGGATTAAACCGTTTATGTTGATGTTACAAGGCCCTTGAAATGTCAATGATATCTCAAGAGCCATTGCTGTATTCAGAACTTTGAAGAAGCTCACACCAAAGTATTCAGAATATCTTTTGAGATTGCTTACCGATTTGTGACACGATCATGGTACGGCGGAAGTGTGAACCGGAAACCCACACCCGCAGCTGTTTTATGTACCATTCATGCCATCAGTGCGTAACACCTGAACATCTTTGAAACGCAACGAATTTATCACATTTCGAAATTTGAAGACCGCCATAACAATATTCCTTGCGTTACGGTCATGCTCTAAATGAAAACAGCTGGCAATTTTAACGCAAGAAAGAGACTTTGAAAAACAGATGTATTTAGTGATTTTTATCTCCGTTTGTTATTCAAAGATAATTTATAGACGGACCACAGCGATTGCCGTGTGTCAGATTGTATTAAGTTTTCAAAATGCAAGGACTTTCACATCATTTCATTCTCATAAGTCATGCTTATCAGTTAGTTCAGATTTATAATCAGTGTTTGTTTTTTTTAAAAAGACAGCCCCCCCCCCTCTAAAAAAAAAAAGGAAAAAAAACAACAAAACAAATTGACGCACATTTAACGGAAGTATTTCTTCCTGTACCGGACGGCATAACTTTTGAGAGAACATATTTAAAAGTTTATACAGAAAACAGCGATATATACCAAAGGATAAATGACTCCAAAATAAGCGTCTAGCTTTTCTCGAAATAGTCTTTCAGTGATCTCTCATTTTATGCAAAGACAAAAAGTACATAATTCAGTATAAAAATAACAAGGGATGTTTGTAAAACACTTATGTTCCCCTCCCTTGTAAACATATGCGAATAAAATGAATGAAAACGACAAATCATTGAAACATCTGCGAAGAAAATTAACAGTAACGGCAAGGAATTATTTTTAAGTCAGAGGCGCATAACTCTGTTAAATATTTGACCTCGATATTTTCATGATAAACCTGTATACTAAATTTTTTTTCAATATGTCCTTTCTCTGTGAAGAAAATGAATAGAAACTGCAAAAAATTGAGTTCTTCTAAGTCCAAGAGGCATAACTCTGTTGAAAACCCAACTTCAAACTTGACATAGACAGTTAAGGACGTTGAGTTCTCAAATCCGGATTGTTAAAATGTTCAATTTCATGAGTAAAATTTGTTTTAAATACAAAAAGTATTTATGAAATGAATTATTATTGATATAACAAGCGATATTTTTACTAAATTATGGAATTAGGGTCTGACAAAGTTTGATTTTAGCAAAACAGAGGAAATTTGGACTAAATTTTTCAGATTTTGTTTTCTACTGAAATATTTTTGGTAGTACTAAAATATTCAAAGTTAAGATTTTATTTGTTTGTCAACATAATTTTGCATATTTTCTGTTGGTTTTATCTTGCTTTTTTGTTTAGATAATCGTATGGCACACACTACAAAAATATTGAAAAATGCTTAAAATTGATAAAAGACACCATATCTCTAAATTTTTATCATTGAACTCATATAAATTTTATGCCAGCAGAGAGATGTCAATATATTAAGTTTATTACTATAAATGTTTTAGCATTATCATCATTTAGTTTTTTGTTATATTGAATCAAAAATGGGTAGTAATTTGAAAACTGATAGAGGAAATTCGGACTAGAATATTTATAAAAATTGTGAGAGAAAACTGAATGCTTTTTATCTATTTAATGTCACTACCATTTATAAACTGTATGTCATTTGTTAAAGAGTTAAGCAATTTGTATTATTTTCAGAATTAAGAAAATTTCAATCATAGTGTAAAATGTTTATGGATTTTTCTTAAATTTTCAAAAAAATATTCAATGGTCATTAACTCAAAAAGTAGGTCATTGGCGTTCTTTTTTTTTACTATTTATTCCAATGTGAAAATTTCAACCCCTCCCCTCCCCCCCCCCCCCAAACAATGGCCCTACAATACCTCTGCGGATAATGGGATCATTCTTTGAACAATCTTGAATCTACACTACCATGTGATGCTTCCACATTAGTTTTAGATTTTCTGGCAAAACGATATTTGAAAAAAACCCTTTTAAAATTAATTCACTAATAATTTCACTGTGAAAAAAAAGTAAAAAAAAATAGAAAAAGTTCACAAACGAACGGACGGCTCCTGTGAGCTAAAAAGATGATTTAACTTCACGTTTGTAACTGATCATATACAAATGCTGTATGTCTCATAAATTCTAATTCGTTGAATGCACAGACTATGTGTCATGCATTTTATCTTCTAATATATTAAAACATGTTTGAGTTAAGGCCATTGCAAGTTTTTTCTTTGTTTAGCGTCCACCCAAAACTCAAAAACCTATCTTTCTATCAGGAAAAAAACCACAAACCTTTGGGAAAAAAACCCCCACAACTTTAAAAGTTCAACAAAATAAAATTTGTTATATATTTTGAAGTATTTTTTTCATTTTGTTACAAAAAATAACAAATACCTACAATATGATTTCCATTTGGAATGTTTTTGATATTTGATTTCTGATCCGGATTTTAAATGCGATCCTGAGGCCGATATATAAAAAAGCGATCTAATTTTATGAACAGCAATTGTGTGGTTTTTTTTAATTTTTACATCTCAAAACTAATCCGTCCGCGGACGCTTAACATAGAAAAAACTTGGTATGGCCCAAGACATTTCGGGAGAGTCTTCAACCAGTTAACGGCTCCTACGGTAAGAACTTGATAATCTGATATTTCTTATGATGTGTATTTAGCTGTCTGAATATTGATTGGTACTCCTTAGGAAAAAGTTTTTTTTTAAATGATTTAAAGACTGAAGAAAAAAAATGCATGTATGTGATCATGAATACATGCAGATAACATGTACATTTTCAAAAGAGCCAAAACAAAGCAAGAAATTAAAATACATATTTAAGTTAAGAGTATCGATTGGATTATTGTAACAGATATCAATGTAACAAAACTTCTTTTATAATTACATGTACTTTGTTATCCAAACGCTAAAAAGGGTGAAATGGTTATTAGATGTAATTTGACTTAAGAACGTTGTTTACTCAGGGTTTGAGTTCTTAAATCTGGATTGTTAAAAAGTTTAATTTCAGGAGTAAAATTTGTTTTAAATACAAGAAGTATTTATGAAATGAATTATTATTGACATAACAATAGATATTTTTTACTAATTTATGAAATTAGACTCTGATAAAGTTTGACTTTTAGCAAAACAGAGGATATTTGGACTAAATTTTTCAGATTTTGTTTTCTACTGATATTTTTTGATAGTATAAAAATATTTAAAGTTAAGATTTTATTTGTTAGTCAACATAATTTTACATATTTTATGTTGGTTTTATCTTTCTTTTTCGTTTAGATAATCGTATAGCACACAATACAAAACTATTGAAAAATGCTTATAAATGATGAAAGGCACCATAGCTCATAGTTTTGATCATTGACCTCATAAAAATGTTATGCCAGCAGAGAAAAGTCAATATACTTAGTTTAATACAATAAATGTTTTAGCATTATCATCATTCAGTTTTTTGTTATATTGAATCAAAAAGGGGTCGTAATTTGAAAACTGATAGAGAAAATTTGGACTAGAATATCTATAAAAATTGTGAGTTAATAGAGTTAATCAATTTGCATTATTTTCACAATTAAGAAAATCTTAATCATAATGTAAAATTTTTCTTAATTTTTCTTAGTTTTTCAAAAAATATTCAATGGCCATTAACTCAAAAAGTAGGTCATTGACCTACTTTTTTGAAAGTGAAGAATAACACTACCATGTAAGGTCTATAACACACAATAGTTGGTTTTTCATTATCATCAGTGGATTTTTTTTTTATTCTGAGTAAACGTCACCCGTAAAGGTGAAGTCAAAACCTGATACGGTCTTTTAAATATTGTACCATCAAATACTAGTTAGAAATAGGAAACATCTTTTTTTTAAATTATTCAAAAGTTAGAAGGCCTAATAAGTGATACTTGTTTCCGTTTCTTCTTACTTGAAAATACTCGAAATACGCTCATTCCATCAATTGAGATTTATCTATTACTTTCCGAGCAAACGCATTGGAAAAGCTAATCGTGTTTGACAGCTATTTTTTCTACGGTGCACTATCTACACAATCAAATGTTGCAAAGCTGTCTTTATTATCTCGTATCCGTGTGAACATAGAAACGTCGTTTACTAGAAAAGTAGCTCCACTCATCGAAACATGTAATAATCTCGGACAGAAGAAGCGCGTGTCTTTAAGTGGATACATGGGGAGGTCAAGATATAGCAGCTTACGGTGTTTGAAGCAAAGCTTTTTTCTTTCCTCTCTAAAAAAAGTTGTTGTTTAATATTTTAGCATGATAACCTTTATGCTTTATATTTGCGATGTTTTTGCAAGAGGATGTTTTTAAACCCGTTGATTTTAATTTCAACATTCTGCCAAAGACTTGCATTCCTATATTTTGCCATGAAACGACACTTTAACTCGACAAACAATGAGTGTACAATGTGCCGATAGGCAAACATGTAAGAATGTCATATATGTATGTTATTTATTACACAAAAATGGTACTATACTTTGTCCCAAGATATCCTCGTTGCGCAATTTCCTTAAATGCTCGATATTTATAAATAACCAAGGGTTCAAACCATCTCCATTCAAAAAATTCGTGGAAGGAATTCGGAGTGTCCTCCGAATGGTTAAAAATGTCAGATGTATCCATTATAAATCTCTGTAAGAAATCTGTTTTCATTCCAGTGAAAATGATAACGTGTCAATGAAAAAATCTTGGATATTTCCCCTTTTATTGATTTCAGTTGTACTTCTTTCACAGACATGCACATTTTTTTATTAATTATAATTAAAAATCATCTATATGTGACGGAACAGAAATTAGGATAGACAATAATTATTTATCCTCTGCATTCCCTCTGAAAGTAAAAACGAAAGCAATTTACAGATAAGTAAAGTGTATTATATGTGATTTAGAGTTAATTCATACATTGTGTTAATATTTTTAACTATTATGGAAACTTTGACGCGGAAAGAAGTGATTGTTGACCAGACTCCTTTTGATCTGTTTCAGTCGTTATATGAATCCTATGGGTCTAGGACAAAATTGGTAGGTTTTCGAAAAGCGTTATATCGCACATAAAGACAAGATAAACTGGGTCGTTTTGTATCAAACCTGGTTTACATCATGACCTCGTTTCAAAGAAATATTCATGTTTACTTCCATTTTCTACTACAGCGTTCTATTTCTGCTTCTTATAATACAGACATTGTGTGGTTTTTTTTTTAAAAAAAAGCTTCCATTGTTTAATAAAAGAATGCGGATTTTGACCTTCACTGTATACATGTTTTCACAGAATGTGATGCAAAACAAACTTTTTAGACGAGATATTTATTATTGAAATTAAAAGTCATCAAATATCATATCTCAAAAGCAAGGAGAAAATACAAAAAAAAAAGTTTTTGAAAAATTCATCAAATATCATATCTCAAAAGCAAGGAGATAATACAGCCATTTTAACTCAGGGCCTCGTGTGTAGATATGTAATGAGACAAAATATATTTGTTCATTTATCTGTATTTATAGTAAATACTTTCAATTCCTTTTGAAAGGTGCATAATCTATAAGCTTAATTTCAAAATATATATATATACCTAAGGAATCAGGGGCGGATACAGGTTTTGTAGTTAGGGGGGGCGTGGATAAAATTATTGAGGCAGGGGGTCTGGGGGCCGCCTTGAGGCCCCCGTGGGTCCAGGGCAAAGCCCTTGTGGGGACCCAGGGGGCGAAGCCCCCGGAAGCTCCTGGGTTTTCGTGTATTTTGAAGGTAAAACCAGGCTCAAATTTAAAATAGTGGTATAATTATTAGTTATGTACACTTTACACAAAAGCCTATTAACATATACCGGTATATAACAATTTGACACATATTGTTACTTATACCTAATACATGTATTGGATTAAAAATAAACTATTGTAGGCATTTGTGAACTCCCAAAATTAACCAGGTTATCAAAGTTAAAACATTCTAATGACGTTACGATATCCGACCCCCTATTAGCTGTTAGAAATATCTGATGCATCAAATCTTCAATATTCTTATATTAAAATAGTCTATTTACCTAGAAAAATTTTCAAAAATATACAGTAATTAATTAATGTTTGCACATAAACCATCTGGTTTTAAATGCAATTATTTATTTACCTTTGACCAGCGTTTAAATATTCAGAAATTGTTGCTTGCATCGCAATAGGGAAATGACAGCGCAGTCTACACTTGAAACATTCCAGTCGATTCTTGGTCGAAGCCCCAAGATCAGGGCCCTGGGGAATTTGATGCAGCCACTATAATGAAATGACCAACACTGCTTGTTTTAAACACAGTTTAATTGGTTTGTTATCAGAACCTGTCAACAGGCATTAGGATCAGAATGAGATGTTTATAGATGTTTATAGAGCAGCAGAATTACAGTCAGCATAGTACAGCTAGTGTATCAATGATGTGTTACATTGAGTCAGGCATAATTATTAATAAAGTGAAACACAAAATGCCTTACTTTTCTAGGTAAAATTTATCAAATCATCTACAGTCATGCATACCTTGAAAATTTTAGGGGGGGGGGGCGTGCGCCCTCCACGCCCCCCCCCTTAAATCCGCCAGTGGGAATAAGGAATCATTCTTTGAGTATTATGAGGTGATAATTTTGGTCGGGGCGTGATCAAATCCAATCAAGCCCAAAGGACTTTATGATAGATTTGATCACGCCCCGACCGAAATTATCACCTCATAATATTCAAAGAATGATTCCTTATTACTTATACAGTGTATTTATATAATTTTAAGCCATCGTACGATTAAATATATAAATATAAGTAATAAGGAAACCCCGCTGGCGCCTCATTTTGGCGCCATTGTATTATTGGTTATATAGTACAAAATCGATACGTAGTGTTATCACAGGCACAGACACTGGAAAATGTAAATATATGTATATACATATCATTTGTATTTGTTTATAAACTAAAGGAAAATTATAACTTCTAAGTTTAGTAAACAAATGAAGATCACACAATAATGTGGTCAGAAAGAGAAAGTGAAAGAAGTACCTATTCAAAGAAGGGTTATTTCCGTTGACTGAAGGTAATAATTTTCAGAAAACCATTAATTTGCAAGATTCTAATAAAAACCCATGGTCAGCGGTAAAATTACTTGTAGTCTTCTATTTATTGGCGTTTTTTGATTGGAAAAAGTAAGAAACAGCGATCGAGGTAAGTGGTTCAGTCTAGAACTCTATAAGTTTAAAACTCTGCAAAAAATTGCTCAAATTCTGTTCATAAGAATAACTAACTGTATTTAATCATTTTGGCATAATTTTGACGTGTTTTTTTTCACTCCATTTAATAACTGATCCAAAAGAGATTTGTTTTTTTTTTTATATTGAAGATTTGTAGCCATCGTTCTGAGAGCAATTCTATTTAAGTTGAAGCAGAAGATAAAATTTCAGAGTACGGTATCAAGATGTTAAATTGTGATGTCAGCTATAGTAAGGAAAAGTGTTTGTATGCTATAAATGCATCGATCATTCTTTTTAAGGAATAAGAAATCATTCTTTTAGTATTAGGGGTGACAAATTTGGTCGGGGAGTAATCAATTGTAAAAAAGACCGAATGGCGTTATGATAGATTTGATCGCGCTCCAACCAAAATTATCTCCTCATAATATTCAAAAAATGGTTTTTTATTACAGATATTTATATAATTTCCAGTCATTGTGCGATTAAATATTTGAATACAAATAAGGAAACCCAACTGGCGCCCCAGTTATACGTCAATTGAAGTTACAGGCCTTTATAGTACAAAGTCGATACGGAGTGTTTTCACAGGCAGACAATGAAATAAATGTAAAACCATGTTTTTGTTTATAAAGCCCTTTAGGTTCCTAAAGTAAGTAAGTATTTTATGCAATGCGTCTCTTTCAATACTGGCAGTAGTGCCACCCTTCCCTACCCAGATTTGCAATGCAAACATAAGTAGAAATAGACACTACATGTAAATATATTGACCTGAATGTTAAATATTAGTTTCTTTTTGGTCTTTTTACAAAGGTACTGCCGTTTTCAATTTATATAGACTTGCAAGTTCAGTGTTCGGATGCATTTACATAATCTATGCAATACTTTAATTAAAAAATACAATTAACTGTGTATTACTCATACAATATGAAAGAACAGAAGTAACAAATATTTTTTTTAAAAGACACGCACCTTGCACACAACCCAAAAGAGATTTTCATGATAAAACATGGTTCCGATTTCTCTTTAACAATACTTGATAAATAATACATCTATACATACATTAACTTCCCGTGTATTTTGTACGAATGCAAACCATTGCAATAAAGAAAGTAAGTAAAACAAAAGTTGAATTTGTCATTTGTTAATATTATAAGCCCTGTCTACTCTTCGTCGCCCCCCCCCACCCACTTTTTTTGCAAAGTTAGACATAAACATCAGTTTTGTACGAACTCTTTTATGTTGACCATGCGTTGCAATTTTACCTGTGTACACACCAAATTTACAAAAAAGAAGCTACCACAGTTTGATTACATAAAAAAATATATCTTCCCTATTTCATGGAATTTTTTACATCATTAATATAAATTCTAAAGAGAAAAAAATATATATGAATTTATACAAATATCAGATAATTGCATTTAGTAAATAACGTGTCATTTCTTTGAAATAATATAATGGAACGTACGCCTTGACCGATCCATGACGGAAAGATTTAATATGTTTACACAGACCTTAATGTCCAAGTCATTAAGATGATTGACAACTTATAGTATATGATATCATAATTTTACTTTGACATTTGGTTACGCCCCTTTGATTGAAAACCTTTCCATAGCACACTAGATTTCCGTTTTTCACGCATTGCGACATAAGGTAAGAGAGAACAATATTTTTGCATTTTCTGCCAAAAAGATAGCTTTTTACCTTAGGTAAATTGGATTGTTTATATGATAAAATATGGATACAGGGTGTTTTTTTCAAATTCTTTTAAAACCTACATCTGATTCACAAAATATAACGTATCAAATTTAATATTTGATGAATAATGAGAAAAAAGATGATTAATCACTTCATGAAAAGTACACCTAATGCAAGCAATCTAGTAATATCTTGACGTGCTTATTTCATCAAATTCGTCCTGTTCATAGTATTATGTTTTCTAATAATGGACATTGTGTATGCAGAAGTTTGCCACGTATTGTAAATTTGGTTAAGAATATGAAGATCAAAGCTGACACAAATACAAAATACTAATACATGGCTACCTTGATACGGCATTCTATGATACAACTTTACTCTTACGACCAGCTGATAACTGTGTAAATCAATTAGTGAGACTTAGTGCTATGTTATTTAAAAATCGTATTCCATATGTTGGATTGTTATTTACAAATTCGACACTTTTTTCTTATATCAACACGTGGCAATGCTTATCAAATTTATGAATGAGTCGCAAAGCATGCCGGTCTACTACGTGTTTACTATATAACAGCGCCACGTATGTCATTGTGTAATCGATATTTAGTGGGGAAATTTGTCCAACCTTTTTACTCTTCACTTTATGACGTTGTTATAAATTAAGTTAGTTAAACAAATTGGCACATATGTATAATCCAGGGGCTGGCGTAGTATATAACTTCAACTTCAATCCTAATTTCCTTCTTTTCATATCAATTTTTTACATCCTCCAAAAAAAGTGGGGGGGGGGGGGCAACTCCATGATAATTCAATTTCTTATGTGTACATTTTAAAAAAATTAGTTGCTGCGAGAAAAAGTGTGGGGGGGGGGGGGGGGGCATAAATACACTTCTGTGGAAATAGTATGCTGCATGTACATATAAACTGATAATGATACAGGTTGGACAACCTTCGTATGAACATACATTTATATACATGTAGTATAATGCTATTCACATTTAAGTATACCTTGAAGAACGACACTGACATTTTTTAAGCTAATAGAGGTCGATAAATTTGGATTCATAATAATAATAATAATGGAGAATAATAACAAAATGATAAATAAATGATAAAAATATGCGATTTTTACCAATGAAAATATACTTGTATGTGTGAACAAATACTTTTCACGCTATTAACCTCTATTTATAAATATAAGGAAAGAATGTATATCTGATAACTGCTTTTCCGGTGAACATTACATACAAAATGTCCCCCATATTGATTATTTGTTACTGAAACACGTGGCAAAGTTTACGTCCAATCCATAAATAAGTCGCAACGCATGATGGTCTACAAATGCATATTTCTATCGTGTGTCCGATTTAACAGTGTCACGTTGATGTTTTATGATCCATGATTATCATTGCATGTATGAATCGCCGGGAATTTCAATATATAAAACTTACATTAATTAAATATTTAGGTGACATCACATAAAGAACTGATTCTACATTATTTCAAGGTTCTAAAAATATCAAAAGCAGCTATAAAATGTTACTTCTACTTATCAACCCTCGCTTTGTTTACACCCGTTATATTCCACGTAGATTTCCATTGAAGAAAAACATGATAATATGAGATTCAGATAACCACATAAAACACTACATAAACAATTTCTTACTGACTTACATTCAATGACTACTATGTGTTGATAGTAAGACTTTATTTTTTCATTACATTTTTAGACATTTGGCAATCCTTAAAAATATTTTCAATTTCCCCCCAATTTTGAGTTGATAAAACATATCAAATGTTATTTGGTAGCCATAACTGTTAAAATTGAAAAGAAGTGGTGTAGCGTACATGCTTGAAGTGCTTGTACGTGTGTACATATATTACATGTTCAAACCGCGTTCAAAATCATAAAGTACATGTATACATATCTTTGAGCCCTGAACCTTTACATATATACGTGTGAAGATCCCAATGTTCTCAATTATTTTGTGCAATTCAGGCAACTTCTATTTACTGAAGGTGTTCTCAAAGATTAGCAATTCAAATATTTCACAATCAAATGTCAACAAACTTGATAGACTATTTAACTGATATTCAATTACTTTACTAAGAAATCATTTAATTCTGGTTGTAACGCGCTTTCTGATTGGCTAAAAAAGTTATTTTATATCGTATAAAGAATGGTGCCTATGTTATAGTAAGACTTACGTCAAAAACGTATCAATACTCCTGACGTTACGATTGAATTTTGTACAATTTATCGTAATTAAAAGTTCAAATGACTGTTTTTAATTACAATGAAGAGTAAACAAATTAAATTATAAGCAATTAATTCAATATTTATTAGTTTTATACGATATAAAATGTTTTTAAACAGTTTACGATTTTTATAAACCGCTTTGCGGTTTATAAAGCATAAACTGCCCCAAACCATTTTTTATCGTATAAAACAAATAAATATTGAATTCTTTCCTTCAATACTAAGAAAGGATAACTTTTCACATAAATTGAACTAATGGTCCATATGACGTTAAAGAAGAAAATCGATTAAGTCCTTCATAGACTTCCTTTAATGACAGCCTCCTCCTCCATTTTGATATAAAAAGAGTTATTTTTTTGGGTCAAGTTATTACAATTGAATTTGTTTTAGATAAGATGAGCTCAACTTTTTATTCAGAAACGTTGTTTAAAACCAAATTTAGCTCTGAAATATGTGTTTAATGACAACTTTCTATATTTCTGATCGAGAATGACCCGCATAATAGGAATACTATAATAAATACGTAGGATAAAAACATATCCCTTCGTAAGACTAAATTTAAGGATAAAAATGGACTTAAACCTACCTGTTGGGTCTTTCCTTGGTTATTTACCTAGTGATATCGATCCTATGAATTCCTTATATAAATAGACGACAATGTAATATGCACAGTTTCTATTATTATATAAGATGTTTCAGCTAATTTCTTTTTTTCTGGCAGATATGACTATACTGATTTTCATCTTCAACACACAGTAGTCAATTGTTCCATGCAACAGCATGAACTTTCAACCCTTTGTCATATTTTATTTTTTTTTAAACCCGGTGTTTTGTATTCGGCACTAAAGGGTTAAACAAAATATGGCTTTAGCATTTTTGAAATAACAAATACTTGTGAGCCCTACACACAGAAAAAGTGATAGACGGAGAGACAGTCAGCGGACGGACAGAAAGCCCCAAATCATTATCCCCCACTTCTAGTGAACGCAGGGACAATATTAGTTTCAATAGTGGTTGTGTTTCAATAGTGGCTACTAAGTGATATTTATATCGAAGCTCATTCCCAACTACTATTGAAATTATCATTGTAATATTGGTTGTATTTCAATACATGTAGTGGTTGCAAAGTGATTCTTATGATGAAATAAATTTACAACAACTATGGTTGGACATAAGACCTCTAAAAGCACTTTAAAAAGGGAATAACTGTTGTAATAACTACTGTAGATTTAAAACAAGTAACTAGCTAATGATCTTTTCAACCTGAAGAAAATGAAGGGCTACTTTATTGATTATGTTTAACTTAATGTCAATTTGTTTTCTTTTTCTGTTTCAAAAGTTTTCATTAAAATATTGAACTTTCAAACCAGATCGCCGACTTCAAAGGACAACTATAAGTAAACCAAGTATAAGTTGATGAATTACGAAACCGGAAAAGAAAGCCTGTTATGAAAAAGATGTCAATCAGCTTTTCAAAATGGTGATGACAAAGAACGTCATCGGAATTCAAGTTAAAACAACCAAGCTTCTAGCACTTGCACAAAGAGTGTAAAGACGGACGGAACAAACAAATAACTATTTCAGAAACCCTTCGAATGAATCACTGGACACAGAATCAAGGTTAGAATTACTATAACAACAAAAGATATTTTTCGTAAAACTTTAACAAACAAGTATTGATTGCATATGAATTAATAGCATAAAACAGTTAACTTTACAAGATTCACATTAAACGTCAAAGTAATGCTAAAAGGTAGAGAAAAATATAAAGTGAAGCACTGACTAGCGACGCGAGTTTTTATAAACTAATGCACAAGAAAAAACGAGCTAAAATCATTGTTAAGAAAAATTGTAACGAAAAACTATATTGAATCCTAGAATTCCCTTCAGTAGTAAACCGCCAAAAATAGCTGACTAAGTACTGAGAAATTATGATTTGAATCCTAGAATACCCTTCAGTAGTAAACCGCCAAAAATAGCTGACTAAGTACTGAGAAATTATGATTAACTTTTCTTGACTATCATACAAAATTTTAAGAAAAAAGAAATAAAAGAGTTTCACCTGGCTTTTATTTTCCTTTTATATTGTGGAGGAATAAAATTAAGTCAAGAAAAGGTTTTGTATGACGTCACAGAGAACAAGCTATTTCCCCGCGTTAAAATGTACCGCTGGATCAATACTCGACACTTCTTTGACAATACAGTAAAACTTGTTTAGTACGAACACGAATATAGCGAAGTCTTGGATATAGCGAAGTTTTTTTTTAATCCCTGGCAAAATTCTTAACAAATCTCTGCAAAATTTTACGGTTATAAGGAATTAGGATATAACGAATTTACGAATTTATATTGCGAACTGATTTTGAGTCCCGTTGAGGTTAATAATAACAACATCAAACACCTTTAAAAAGAATGTCTTTACAGATTGAAAAAAAGTTTGCACCACCATTTAACAGAATAGTCTGAATGAATTCATTTCCATATAATTTTTTTCATTTCAAATAAGATTAATAAAGGTATCAAAGTAAGCATCAATTAATAGCAAAAATTATAGTCTGGTGAAAGAAAACATGTATATGGTAATATCACTATACATATTGTTACGAATTCGTTATACGGATATAACAAATTACGGACATAACGAAGTAATTCCATTGGTGCCTTGGACTTTGCTATAACCGAATTCTATGTATTTCTTTTTCCAGAAGGTGGTAATCGTATTCATGTCATTTTATAAACGATAATAGTAACCATGATGTAACATCAAAGAAAAATTGAATTAAGATTTAAATCCATCCCTCCAATTGATAGAATTAAGAAATAGTTATCGATTAATCTAAAGAAAAATCAATCGAACTAAAACAAGTTAAATAAAATAATAAACTCCATTCAATTCATTTTAGGTTTACGAAGTATTGACGAATTTGTTCAGAATGAAATATTATGCCAAAGAAAGTACAATATCCCATCAACTGATCGTCCTGTATGTCATTCTATGAATATGGAATTAATCAGACTAAAGTCTTTTCAAAATTTCCCGTCGTCTAAAGCTGTTTCTACACTGCGACTGGCTCGCCAAGGTTTTTATTATTCTATGGAATATGACGTCACAATCTGTTTTGCTTGTGGCTGTCGAAAACGAGACTGGAGGTCGGGGGATGACATTGAGGTCGTTCATCGTAACATGTCTCCTGACTGTCCCCTTCTGTCGTCACAGTCCACTAGCAACATCCAAATTGGAAATAAGCAAATGAATGGACATTGCATACACGAACCTGAGCAGCGAATTAACGCTGGTGGCAACGATTTATCTAGCAATAACAATGAAATACCATCCTCTTTAACTTCATACAGTGTTTCGACTGGAAACAAAATAACTAAAGAACCGAATGCTGATAGAAAAGACAATAAAGCTAGCGTACAAGCACTCGCGTCACGGAAGAAGTCAAACGACGCTTGTGGCAACGATTTTCCTAGCAGTAGCAATAGAAATCCATCCTTAATAACTTCAGGAAGTATTTCGTCTGGAAACGCAATCAAAACAGAACCAAATATTGATAATAAAGACAAAAAGGGTAGCAGTAAAGCTCCTTCGTCAAATAAGACTGCAAATGACCTGTTAACTAAGACGAGAAAACAACAGGATAAGATAAATGCATTCATTCGGAACTTGGATCCATTAGGTATTAACTTTGACCGTCCGAAATATCCATCTTACTCCGTGTTGACTGTCAGAGTGAGTTCCTTTGCGGATTGGCCATCTAGTCTAACACAGACCCCTAGAGATTTGGCTGTAGCAGGGTTTCTGTATGCAGGTTACGGCGATTACACCCGTTGTTTCTTTTGTGGGGGAGGATTACGTAACTGGGAGACTGGAGACGATCCATGGACAGAACATGCCCGATGGTTTCCAAAGTGTGCCTTTGTGAGACAGAACAAAGGAGATGAGTTTGTTGCATTGGTTCAAATTCAGCATCAAGAACTGGTACCTGTTAAACTCCTTGACATAAAATATAAATAAAGTACCAGGTATTTTCAGAATTGAATTTTAACAACATACATGTTAAATTAAATTTCAGGAAGCTAGAAGAACAGCTAACATGCACCAGGCGAGAGACCAGGCGAGTGGACCCGAAAACGTTATATTTGAACGTTCATCAGAGCCAAATGTTTCTAGTCTTTCAGCTTTTCAAAGTGTTCTAGAAATGGGATATCCGTCTCATGTTGTACAACAAGCTTTCGACTTTCTTAAAAACACAAAAGGTCAGGGAAATATAAAGAAACTTCTCGTTATCTTTTCTTTGCTCAAATTTTTATTTGAAGTCAAACACAATCCCCCCAAACCCGATTTCTATTTTCAGAGTGCATAAACATCATGGCTGAGGATGTAATGGAGGTGATATTCTCTGGAGGCGACGAACCATCACCGTCTGCAGCGAAAACGTCGGATAAGGTTAAGGACACTACCTCAAGGTCAAACGAAGAAAATGTAAATGTTCATGAACAACAAACGAATTCTACTTCAATGGCAGTTACAAAAGAATCTGAGGAAGCAGGTACAGATGTTGTTTTATATTTATTTACCTGTGAGATTTGAAGTTTTTGCCTTATTTTTAATTAAAATGTAACTGATGTATATGCAGTACACTTATAGTGGGCGATTCAAATTTTCGCAGAACTCTAATAAAATCATAAATAATACTTCTGCAATCGTTTTTTTTTACTCGTATTTATAGGTGTATCCCTCAATGGACAAATTACTAATTAAATTATTTGCTATCTCTTCAACTTCTCTCTCTTACAGACACTCTCTCGTTGATCGAGCAGAACAGACAACTGAAGGATCTCAGGATGTGTAAAATCTGTATGGAGAAGGACGCCTCCATCGCCATGTTGCCGTGCGGACATCTTTGTTGCTGTACGGACTGTGCTCCTGCCATGAGGAAGTGTCCAATATGTCGGCAATTTGTGAAAGGCACAGTCCGTACTTGGCTAGCATGACTGACGTATTTGTTAAAAGTTGATAAAAAAAGTTGTCTTTACCTTTTTCTGCTATTTCTTTTTTATTTATATATATTTTGTCACATTTAAAAAAAACCACACACACACACTAAAACTATGTCCCTAGTGCATTGTCCAAAGGTTTCAACCATGTGAAGTTCACTGAATAATGTGATTTGCACGCAAATTCCTTATGTGTTCACTGCTTTTAAGTAAATGAAAGGTTTTTTAAATAATAATGTTAGTGATTAAGTGAATAATTTGCATGTATATGTAAACTTTTATTAAACGTAAATAATGGTGATTCCTTATTTAGCACAAGGACTTTATTTAGCGATCCTGACGTTTGTATTAAAACGCAAGAATAAAGTATTGCAAGTACAAAACTGTTGTAATGATTGTATATACAGTAAACAACTATAATATACATGTATTTACAGTAAACCGTATAAAAACTTTTTATTGACTTTTGATTCAATACAAAATTTGTGTTTACCCGGAACAAACAAATGTGGAATCATTAAATTCCTGGGGGCCAATTTTCGTGGATTCATTAAATTTTACAGGTTCGTAGGAATGTAATTTCGTGTATTCTCTTAAACCTACAAAGGACATATGACTTTATTATCCTATTTTTTAATTCGTGGAGGATGTTAATTCGTGAATGAGAGGTACCCACGAATTCCACAAAAATTGAGCCACCACGAAATCTAATGATTCCACAGTAATCATAGCCCTGGATACAAAGGCTTTACCATTATGAATGTGCCTCGCAATCATTAAGTTTATTTTTATCAGAATTTAATTATCCTAAAATATATCGAAAACAAATGTGTATACAATGTATCTGAGAGACAACTTCTAAAACTGACATTTCAAATCTTTTTGGAAATATTATTTCAAATATCTAAACATGAACCTAAAACATATGCTTTAATTCATACATTTTGACTTAATAATAAAAGAATTCAGCGTTTTAAATTCTGAATTAGTAATTTGTTGTAATTGAAATAATTTTTTTTCATTTATCATGAATATGCATGCCTAACCTAACGGTAAACCATTGTCACTATACATATTAGTCAGATGCAACGAATTTTTAAGGAAAGGTCTACTATTCATGATATTAAAAAAGGATATTTAATGCAAAAATAATGTTAATTAACTTTGTGCAATTTAAGATTAAACAGGATACGTGAAGTTAATATTTGTTGTGAAACCTTGTTGTAAATTTTAATTTTATTCAAGGAAACGGGAAAATACCTCGAAAAGGAATGGTTAAGTACACCATTGTAACACAATAAATATTACAACAAGGAAATATTCCTCTTTTGTAAAACCCTGTATTGCGATAATTAAACCTTATTATTTTCCCTTATGCTCGTGTTTCTGTTCTTGGTCGTGTTTCTGTTCTTGGTCGACGTCACTATTAACGGTCGTGGTCCCCCGACGTATTACCTTTCCAAACAGCTTGCCTGAATAAACAAACCTTTTACATTGGAAGCAAATATCAGTCACTTTGTAAGAAATAAATCCTAATTTTGGCTGCTGTTTATAAATTCATGAAGTAATAGGTCTTTTCTTTGCTTTTAGTCCATTAATATTTTTTGCAATTAAATTATTTTATTATATCCTCCATCGTTCCATTTCTTTTTACTTGAAATAGTTTACTACTGTTGCTAACTGTAAACCAATTTTTATTCGGGACGACTTTATTTCGCGATGAACCGCCGATAAACTGGTTCGCGACGACTAATGTTCGCGACCGAGCCTTATCAATACCGGTATTGTAATACAAACATTAGACAACGGATTGGTTCGCGGCAAGAAATATACGATAAGGCTCTCGCTAACCTCGCGAAACTTTCTTGCACGCGAATAAAAGTTGGTTTACAGTATTACATTTCATATGACATTATTTTTTCTTAGTTGTTCACACATAGAACATGCATTATGTCATGTTATAAAATAAAAATATTGATATTGCCAGCTCCCATTGCCTGGCCTATCTGGAGAATGCAACTTTGAAACCTTAGATATGCCTGACGCTATGACGCCAGGCAAATAATTAACGTGATATTGATTAGAAAACACATGACGCAATAATTGTAGACTTGGGCACAAACCACGCGATATCACATTAAAATGAAACTCTGGCGATAGAATACTATTTCTTATAGTGAACAAACGTTTTTATTCCAACGTCTGTCTGCCATTATCAGTCTTCCAAATTCTCTAAAAGAATTAAGACATATAATTCCCTTTAGATATTACAAAAAGCAAGATTCCGATAAAGTAGGACAGTTCAGGTTTTTGTTGTCCAAAAAAAAATTCTTAACTTATATAAGAACTACATGTAATGTACAAATGTGGTTATATTTTCAACATTGAACAATATTTGTTTATAAACAAATGACACAATGTTGCCTTAAAATAGAAAAAATGTATTATTTTATATTTTATGCTTAACAATAAGGGTTACAATTTATGTTTTCTGCATTAATTTGGTTACTTTTGACTAATCACTTGATTATCCTTCATTAAAAGGTAAATCATCGTGATAAAATTTCAAATGATGATATTCTAATCGGTTGTATCAAACTTGGATCACACTTTAGACAGTATGTGCAACATCGATTTGACGGCTATTGATATCATATAATAATCTGGGCTTTCGCCATTAACCGAGCTGTCGTTAGTGGTTATTACATTTCTTTGTTGGTAGCAGAAATCTTACGGATAGTGTTCCTAGCTAGGTAGACAATTTAAACATTGGAAATCAATTTTTCAAAAACAAAATTGGACTAGTTAATATTTCATTTTAATTTTTGACTCTTCGTCTATGAAGGGTTACATATTTCCAATATTCTACTGAGTACAACAACTCCAGGTTTATATGGATTTTATTTTAAAAGCCTTACTATGTTTATATGGCAAGGACATTTGCTCACATTTTTTTCAAGCTCTATTACTAACAAAATATTCCAGTTACGTATATATATATATATATATATATATATATATATATATATATATATATATATATATATATATATATATATATATATATATATGCGTTTGTGTCCAAGGTACATTCATTAACTAGAAAGAAACATCTGTTTTGAAAAAATAATTTAGATTTTAATAGACAGCAATGAAAATGTCAATGGGGATTTTTCATTCCACCGGCACTAAAAGTACCAAAAAAAATGTTGCAAAAAATGTGCAAGGTCTTTTGAGAGTTTCTAGTTGGATAAAAGAAGTCAGTTGTACACTTTTAAATCCCACTGTAATTTTGCAAAACGTATAATTATGTATTCATTAAGAAAATTAACAAAACGTGATGGAAACACAAACCGTGGTCAGACTATATACTCATTCAAAATGTTACTCGGATGAGCAATGTGGCCAATGGATCTAAAACAATTGCCTTTTCATTCCAGTCGGTGCATATTATGTATCTTCATCCCACAATCTTCGTTTGCTATATAAATCAAATGTTACACATTTTTCAATTTTTACCAGCGACAAAGCAAACTCAGACAAGCATCCGCATGGAACAGACGCAAACTATTTGGGGTTTTTAATGCTCAATGATGTTATATCAAGACTTTTTTTGGAGTAGTATATCATTTAAAACTGTAGAGAAAACATACTTCAAAAAAATAAAG
This sequence comes from Magallana angulata, assembly GCF_025612915.1. Taxonomy (NCBI): domain Eukaryota; kingdom Metazoa; phylum Mollusca; class Bivalvia; order Ostreida; family Ostreidae; genus Magallana; species Magallana angulata. The sequence continues at coordinate 174,887 of NW_026441627.1, forward strand.
AAAAAGAGAGTTAAGTTTTCATTCCTATTTAAGCACCTATTTGCACCTAAAAAAAACAAAAACAAAAACAAAAACAAACAATTACTTCAAACCAATTGTCATGTGATACAAGCTATATTATCAGATCCGTGACATGTATAGCTTTGATCTGCTTGGTACTCAAGAATAAAGAGATAATGAAAATATTTTGTATAAAGCTGCTGCGTAAAATATTTTGTTTTATTTTGCATTTCCGTTTGCCAATCTATTATTAGTAACGACTTGAAATCGAAACCATCTGAATATAGCAACTTGTTGCAACCACTATTGAAATAAAACCACTATTAAAATAAATTATTTCAATAGTGGTTGGGAATGTATTTTATTAGAAAAATCACCTTGCAACCACTATTGAAATAAAACCACTTTTGAAATAAATTCTTTCAATAGTGGTTGGGGACGTATTTCATTAGAAAAATCACTTTGCAACCACTATTGAAATACAACCACTATTGAAGTAATGTTTTAATAGAGGTTGGGGATGTATTTCATGATAAGAACTACTTTACAGGCACCATTAAAGTTCAACTACAATTAATTTTTTTTTTAATTGTAGATGGGAATGAATTACTTATAATCATAACTATGTAATCACTGCTACACATTTGGAAAGAAAGAAGTTGTATATCATATTTGCAAACTATTTTGAAATGCAAGAAATCTAACAAATAATATCAAATACACAATTATAGTACAATTTTCACTGCTGTGTAGAAGTAAATAACCAGTTCTCGCAGATAAACATGCATATACATTTGTTTTTATTTAACAAACAATTCAAATACACAATTAAGGTACTAAAGACTTGCATATTTTATGGTAATAGTAATCAAGACTATGTGTAAATGTACTTATTTTAGGATTTTCACTGTTGTGCAGAAATAACCAATCCTCGCAGATTAACATATAGAATTGTTTTCATATTTTTCTTTACCTTTCTCTTTCTATAGATGTATCATGTTTTATGGAAATTGTAAATTATTTGTACTAGAAGACAACGTTGTAAATTGCCAGAACTTCTATTCAAAATCCCTGCATATTAAAAAATAATTTATAGCTTATATATCATTATAGATTTATGTAATAATGAATATCACTATTAAGATAAATTATTTCAATAGTGGTTGGGTATGCGTTTCATTATAACCACTTTTTAAATAAATTATTTCAATAGTGGTTAGGTAGGGATTTTATTACAGCCACTATTGAATTATTTTATTTCAATTGTGGTTAAGGATGCAGTTCATTACAACCATTATTGAAATAAAAAAAATTAATCGTGGTAGGAAGTTATTCTAATGCCTATCATTCCGACTGTGCATAACACTTTCGGTTCCAGATGACAGGTGGTATGGGAAACATGACCATATAGAGGTAAATCAAAGAACATCATAATCAAAAAGGAATTCATCATCTCATAAGGCATACTTCTTTTCTTAAGAAACTCCCCTAGCAGAAAGGAAAGTGTTACAAACAGACATAATAATAAACATAAAACTGAAATGCATCCTCAACCACTATTGAAATACTTTATTTCAAGCGTGGTTGAAATGAAAGGTATCCCCAACCATTATTGAAATAAATTATTTCAATAGTGGTTGAAATGAATCGCATCCTTAACCACTATTGAAATAATATATTTCAATAGTGGTCGTTAGGAAGTAACCCCAACACCTATTGAAATAATTTATATTAATAGTGATATTTATAATAATATTTATCAATAAATAATAATTCAATATACAGGGGGTTTGAATAGAAGTTCTGGCAATTTACAAGATGTACAATTGTTCAAATAATATACAATACCATAGGACATGATATGTTTGTAGAAAGAGAAATGTAAAGAAAAAAATGTAAATTTTCAAAGAAAAATTAATGAAGAAATTCATTCTAAGCTACGATCGAAAAAATTATTTTAATTGTACTTGTACTTCAACACTGTCTGTAAATTGATTTTCAAAATGGAATACATCCCGGAATACTATTTAAATATTTTATTTTAGTAGTGGTTGTATTTCAATAGTGGTTGTAAAGTGATTCTTCAGATGAAATACATTCCCAACTAGTATTGAAATAACTTATTTCAATAGTGGTTTTATTTCAATAGTGGTTGCACAGTGATTATTCTAATGAAATGCATTCCCAACCACTATTGAAATAATTTATTTCAATAGTGGTTTTATTTCAATAGTGGTTGCAACAGGCCACACATAATCACGGATTTTCCTCTTACTGTACAATTTGGAAGACATTGATAAGTAAAAAAGGTAAATACCATTTATTTATTACTATGTGGTCCCGTTGCCATGGTAACAGAGGGTAAAGATGTAAAAATGACATTTTAATGCTTATTGAGAACAACTTGTAAGTAATGTGCATCAACATATTTTTAAACAAAATTGTCATTTTTCAAGAAAAAAAAAGAAACACATATTATTTAAAGTGTTTCCATGGTAACTCATGAAAAATTTCAAAATACGATTTCTTCACAGCAATGTTAAGGCGTCCCGATGCTAAAATACAGCTGGAAAACGATATTATTTGAATCATTGCAAAAATACTTTGACCGGGAGTATTTTTTAAAATCTATGTTACATTTATTGACACCGATATTAAACATTATATTTGATGCATTTTTGTGACGTCATATGTACTTTGTAATCACGTGAGGGCGAATCCTAATATTGCAAATGATCTTTTTAAATCGCATTGGCGCAGGTGATTAATGACATTAAATCATACATATATAAAAGAAAAATCCTTTGTTGAGTCATATACTTTTAAGTTCTTGCTTGGGAAAGAAATAGATATTTCGTTTATGGAAGATATTGTTGAAACATTACACAAAATCATCAAAATAATGCACATTTTTACTAATCAAAAGCGATTTACAAAAAACTGGGGTAAATCCGTCGGTTTCCCAAGCACGATTCACATTGGTAGTTATTTTACGTAAAATATTCTAAAATTGTGTTGATCTTTCACCTGCGCCAAGCTGGTTTTACATGCATTAAAATTTCTTCATTCAGCTGTTTACACGTAACAGGGAGAGTCTCCAAACCACTAGTTTATAAATAGTCTTTTACTTAAAACGAAGCTTTAAAACTGCCGATTATTTGATACTGGTGTTTAATATGAATGAATTCTGTACGTCTAGCATTAACGGCAGCATTTTTGTAAAGGAAACATGCGGTATTATACTGGTTTGATATAATTTCACTTTTAACGTTAAGAAACATTCTCTGAAAACTATCGACAGGAATGCAGATCGTGACGTCAAAGTTAATAATGACGTCATATCGTACACAGGATGAATGACCATCTTTAAGTCCTCCTTAAAGATAGCTTAAAGGTGTTTAAAGGTAGCTTAAAGACGATCTTTAAGCCACCTTTAAGCTACCTTTAAGCTATAAGTATTGCTTAAAGGTGGCTTAAAGAAAGCGTAAAGATGACTTAAAGGCAGCTTAAAGACTATCTTTAAGCCACCTTTAAGCCACCTTTAAGGACAACTTATAGGTCCTTAATGTCCAAACTTCTTTAAGCCACCTTTAAGCCACCTTTAAGCTACCTTTAAGCCACCTTTAAGCCATTAAAAAAAATTAAATTCAATATTGTGCTTAATTTCCAACAAAATGTATTAACTTTATGAAAGAAAAGGTATTAAAACGGTTTTTGTTCTAGAAAGAAAAATGAAAAAAAAAACAAACAAAAAAACCCGGCCACGGCGAGAATTGAACCCGGTACCCTTAGTTTACTAGCATCACCACACATCCTCTACGCCACGGCAACTTACATATAAATGAGCGTTTTTATATCCTATATATCAGTGGATATTGAATCACTGTATTGAAGTCTTTACTTGAAAAGATTTTGACAAACCATTCAGTTTGTAACAATCAATTATATCAAATTATAAATTACATGCATGCATGTATTTAGAATGAAATACGGAACTTGGTCTTCAGTGAACAAAAATATATTACACCTAAATGGAAACCGTTAGCTTCACTATAGTAGGCTTTCTTAGTTAATAAATTTAAACCGAGTAGATATACGTTCATCTAATTTATAGCTATAAAAATGTAAGAAAGAAAATGAAATCATTTTTTTTATTAAATGCATTGATACTATTAGGGTATTTGTTCAATTTCCCGCAATTTCCCGGTTTTCATGATCGCGGCGCCGTTCCAATATGTTTAAATATTTACATGTAATTGTATGTACATGTACATGATTTTTAAACTATCAATTCTATAACAAACAAAATTACCAATTACCGGTGACGTATTTACTGCATGTGGCAATTGCAAATGACTTGTACATACAATTGTATGATGTGCCAGGCCGGGTATATTTGACATATTTACCCTTATACATATATTTAAATAATCAACCCCTATTTATGATCACCGGTACATTAATTAATTAGCCTCAAGATTTTACTCTTACATACATGTATCGTTAATTTGTAGACGTAACATCTTTGAAACCCAGAGCTAGGAAATAATACTTTGAAAATGAATTACAAATGTAAATTAACTTTTATTCACAAGACTTATCGTATACTCGTACATACTAAGATTCAACGCCTTTAGAAACCCTGACGTGCACCTGGGCACACGACACACCTGTTGTGTATATCTTGTATATTCTGTGTTAGTTCCAGGGGTTTTCTTAAGTTGGACAAACAATAGACTTTAATTAGATATACACAAACATGCACCTGGGCACACGACACAACTGCTGTGTATATCTTGTATATTCTGTGTTAGTTCCAGGGGTTTTCTTAAGTTGGACAAACAATAGACTCTAATTAGATATACACAAACGAACAAAACTATGTCTAGACACACAAAGCAGTAATATCCTGCCCGATATAACAAAGGCAGTTGAGAGTCTTTTCATCTTTAACATGTATCTAGCAGATCTAGAGTTAGAAATAATGAAAATTGAAAAAAAAATATAAACCTTAAACCGATTAACAAATTAAATCATGCATTTTTGGTTCATTATATTTATTTTGTTTAATAACCGGATGAACTGAGAGAGAGAGAGAGAGAGAGAGAGAGAGAGAGAGAGAGAGAGAGAGATTTTTTTCACCGATTAATTTATAATAGGAAACAAACATACTTTAATTAGTTTTATGCACATATTAAGATACAGAGACTGCGCTCATACCTACAATAATTTTGAAACCCCCCAAAAATTATAAAGAATTTTATAACGGCAATCTGTGTCCATCAGAGCGGTGATGATGATAGCGATCTGTGTTTAATGGAGCGACGATTAAAACCGCCTTGAACACCCCCCCCCCCCCTTCCTTGGAAATTATATTATCACTCGGATGACCCCCTCCCATCTCTATAAAAGAGCTTTTGCATTTAATATATGTTTTTATTGTTCAGCTTGATCAATATTGACTTAAAGGCCACTTAAAGACAGTGTAAAGGCAGTGTAAAGAGAGCGTAAATGCCACTTAAAGATGCTTAAAGGTGGCTTAAAGGTGGCTTAAAGGTAGCTTAAAGAAGTTTGGACATTAAGGACCTATAAGCACTTGCTTAAAGGTGACTTAAAGGCGGCTTAAAGGTTGTATAGCCTTTAAGCTCCTTTAAGTCACCTTTAAGCCACCTTTAAGGACTTGCTTAAAGATGGTTTTTCGCCCTGTGGTATGAAGTACAGACAAGTGACTTTCCACACATTGCTGTAAAATCCATCGGGAAGCCTTAACATGCCCGCGTTACTTTAATTTGAATTAAAAATGCAAATCTTGATCTTTTTCGTATACACTATTATGGTTGTGCAATTAAGAATTTATAAATAAAAATTGAGAACCGTTGCTATGGCAACAAGATAAAAATAAAGTACATTCTAATATTGTGAGGCATATTTGAATGAGAATAGTTCGTAAAAAAAATAAAGAAAACATATATCATTGGGTGAGAAAATATCAAGTATGTCATGAACTTGAAAGCAAATTGGAAAAAAATGTGGCATTTGCTAAAAAATATTTTTGTTGCTATGGACTTTTCAAAAAGTGAGAATTTCTGTGTGATTTTTTACACAACTTCAATTTCCTTAGAAACAACACTTCTCTCTTGAATTGCAAAGTTTTTTGTGGTATACAACAAAAACTTAGGCATATTTCTACAAGTTCCGGCAAAAACAATTATCTAAAATAGGATTTACAGCATATCAAAATCATCTTTAATTTTTCAGTTTTTCTGTTTCTTGGCCTTGTTGCCATAGCAACGGGTTTCAATTTTCAGAAATAAAATTTATATTGCAAGGAAATTGATAAGGATATAAAAAATGAATAATTTACCGTTTCAGCTTATAAAAAATACAAAAGACCAATTCCAAAAATTTCTAACGGTTTCCATTGTAAAGTTTCATAAGTATTAGTTTCTCCATCGGTTTTCTTGCTATGAAATAAGAATTGACAATAGAAAAAAGATTGTTTAATGTCTTTGATAGTTTGATAGCTTATATTAGTAGGCAAAACCGTCTAATATGGCTTTAAAGTAAGTTTTGCTATTTTTCCATCTTTAGCCTCGGTTACCATGGCAACGGTTACCCCCATTAGTCTATTTATGCGTTTTACACCTAAGTGTGGCCATGTTGAAAATTTAAAAAAATCGGTTACTATGCGTGGCCAAACCCTTTGAGATCAACAAAACAGTAATACATCAGAGTCCCAAGCTATTGATAGAATCAATTGATATCAACACAACAGTTATTCTAAAGAACCAAGGCCATTGGTAGCTATACTGAAATCAAATGAACAGTTGTACAATCCAGTTTTATAACAGTACTCAAGGCAAATGAGGATGCAGTTGATACCAAGTATCCAATGCTATTGATACAGCCTACTAAGAGCAACAAAAGAGTAATACATTAGTGCACGACACAATTCGAATTTTCCACTAAGAACAACTCAACTTTGATTCTTACATAAAATTTATCTTAAAGAGGATTTACACAATATCAAACCAAATGTTAAAAGTTTTTATGATTTAAAAATAGATAAAAAAAATATTTTTTTTAATTTTTTTTAAGAAATGAAGATAATAATTTTTCTATTGATCGACGTATCAAAGAAAAAATTGACCGGAAAACTTTTTCATCAATGATTGATGAAGTTTTCCGGTCAATTTTTTCTTTGATACGTCGATCAATAGAAAAATTATTATCTTCATTCCTTATCATTTAATAAAACATTTTCAAATAAAAAAATGTGAAGTGTCATTGATCAGAAATGTAAATAATGTAAAGGAAGCGGCGCGTATGAATACAAAACAACAACAGCAACAATATTCAAAATGGACTCGCCTTCAGCTGATGCAGAGCTATTGTGCTGAATTAATGGATTAAACACAAATAGTGAGTTAAATCTGAACCGGCTGAATTGAGAACGAAAGGAAAATACATGCGATAGCTTGTGATATTATTCACTGTGCAGAAAAAACTCGTAATAAAACTAGTTTTCATATGAGATCGCTCGAATATGTAACTGGACATCACCATCCAAGGAAAGGCGATCGTGGACAAAAATAGCTGATATGTCGACAAAGAATAGTATGTATAAGCGACTTTTGTAAACGCTGTGGTAACTAGATAGCCAGTTATGTACTTAAATGGTATATCTGCCGCTTGGAATGCGCCGAAGGAGTTGATGCATTAATTACTGAGTACTCATAGCTTTTCTTTACGACGCTTATTCTGATGACCGATCATCTATGTGTGTAAATTTAAAAAATATCGTTACCAAATTTGAACAGCAGTGTTACCGTGAAAGTTTATAAACCTATATGTTCGTTATAATATTCCTGAAAAAAGGAACAGCCAGCCTCGCTGTAAATGTTGATTGATCTCAAGCAGACGAAATCGTGAGAAGACGCTTAATTTTCTATTTCGTGAATCAAACAATGTGTTTTATTCATTTTTGAAGGTTAAACTTTCAAGTTTTTATATTCAGAAGGTTGCATTTTGTTTGCTGACAATAAAACAGACGCAACTTTACATTTTGTTGACATTGTTTATCTTGGAAATTACCGTTCTATAAATAGTGTTAGATCAGAACAGTTGAGAAAAGTAGATCCGGCAAAAATTTTATTGATGCAGGTATCAAAGAAATTTTTCAACCAATCAGAAGCGCCGATATCTCATCAAACGAATAAATATTAAATGATTTTTAAATTACATGACTTTTACCAATTTTCTTAAAAAAAAAACTTTCGCTGGAAAAAAAAGGTTTCAAAAAATCTTATTTGTTTAAACATTTTAGTAATAATCATTCTAGTCTTACTAAATGAATACAATCAAATTTATTTCAAAAATAATGAAAACGTTCGCAATGTACTACTGAACAAGACGTTCAATGAACCTCTGCTTTGAAATTGTATAAGCTATCGAAACATTTTTGATGAGAAACACAAAAATAATACAATGTACTTTCGCTGATGTTTGAGACAAAGGTTTATTACAGAAGAAAAAACTTCTGTAATAGGGTCTCTTTATTAAAGTGGGATGTCTTTTTTATAACTTTCGACAACGCTTTTAGTACGATTTTGGGCAGAAACAAGCCAGTCCAGGAAATGTATACATTTTTATTCTCTAATAATTAAGATAGCCACACATACCCTTTAAAAAATAATCATCATGTATAGAAAACGACAAAGCAATAAGCAGACTTGTTTGGATACATTCAAATAGATATAACAAAGGAAGAAGTGAAATCAGAAATTTAGAATTAACTACATTATTACTTACCGGTTTTTGCAAACTTCGAAATTAACTAATATGGTTTTTTTTTATGTTAGTAAGATTTTTCTTTCGCAATTCTTTATTATACAGGTAACAACTGAACCTAATTCATTGGTTCAGCCAACGTGGTCTGATCGCTAATATCCAATAAAAACACTGGAATCTTTTTATTGAAACATGCAGTAAAAACCTTATTATGAATCTAGAACTATTTTGTCAAATCAATGGTCCTACATTGACAAATAATGAAAAAAATAATACATTTTTAAGGCGAAATAGAGTTTTAAAACTGCGCAGCATACTAGTCGTTTTAAATCAAAATAGGGCAGGGGTACTTAAGGCTTATGCCGAAAGTAGACTGTTAAACATCCAAGACTTGATTATCCTCTAATGTATCATTTTACATATTACATTTGTACGTGCAGCAAGATTTTGTTATCAAAAACCACGATCAAAATTGTCGCCAAGATAAAGAACCCTATATTATGACCCAATAATTGAAATTTGCATTATGTTTACATGTAGAACAAAGAGGTTCAGAATTTGTATACACATCTTTAACTGTTATTAAGCAAGTTCGTGTGTATAAGCAAAGAATAAGCGATAGTCTTGAGGATTCAGAAAAAGAAAAAAAGTCTGCATTCTAAGACCCAGAAAGAGGTTGAGGTATTTGGAGCAAATGTCTTATGATGGCCACATCTAATTTATTTTTGGTGCTGTCGTAATGATAACCATCCTTGAATGGATGATCCACCTCGTTGACAAGCTTTGCTTCTGATCTGAGCCATAGGTTTCAGATGCTGACAGAAATTAAAGTTTTGGAACAATTCAACGGTTTGTAGTATGTTAAATGTAAGTATCTGGTTAAATACTACATTTGTAGTCCTAACCTACTCAAACGATTATTTGAAGTATAGAGTATTAGTATTTTAAGATTTAAAAGCAGCTTGATCACAATGAATTTTCGGCCGTGGTTAAAGTCTGGGATCTGGTTACACATCTCGGCAAATGTTGATCCTTACCCATTCAGACTTGCATCATTGATGAAACAATGAATGTGTAACATAGTGACAATTCAAATACAGAGTTTAATTGTTTTCAACAAGTAATAGCTTTCCAAAAACCTTGCCTGACTAAGCAAAATTATTCAATGGAAGCATGCATGTATCAATTAGGCTATCTTATCAGAAATGAATTTTAATTTTCGCTGCTGATCATAAATTTATAAACGGAACGTGCAAATTTAATACGAAATGTCAATTTTTTCCTTTGATCTAGAACATGTACATATACATCACTTGAAATTCAATTATTTTATCAATTCAATCTTTTTAGGCATGCACGTATATCATATAAGTGCATGTACATGTGAGCTTGAAAGCTGGAGATTAAATAGTCATTTTTTTTTTAAATTGTATTTGTTATACTAAGATGCAAAATCATCTGAAAGGCATTTTTCCTTATTTGCAGTTTCATTTATTACATGCTCCTACAAAAAGTGGAGGGGGGGGGGGGATCCATGATATTTCAATTTATTATATAAAGTTAAGAAAAGTACCTGCTGCAAAAAAAGTGGGAAGGAGGAAGCAGCCCCCCTTACCCCAACCCCCGATGCTACGTGCCTGTGATGTAAACACACCGTGTGTTCTGGGGTATTCGCATGATCCCAACGGACTCGTCCACTAATCGGCGCGAAAAAACTTTAAAACTATGAATGAGACATTATGGCGCGAAGTCCTGCTTTACCATTCACGCATCAGCAGAGATGTTTGAATAAACTCATCCATTGGGTTGGGGTCAGATGATTTTTTTTGGCATTTGTTTTGTAGCAGCTACATACATGTATATTATACTTTGGATCGGATTTTTTGGAAGAAATCTATCGAATTAACAAACACACTTGATTAGTAATTGTTAAATGTAGTAATTTATATTTAGTAAGACAGGCGAGTTATGACCCCTTTTCAAGATTTATGATATCGCCCAACTGAACGAACATCGGGTCACACCCCGCTTTGGCGATTCAGTTCCTTCAGTAAACATTCCAGCTGTATTAATATCTATTTGTTTTAATACAAACTGATGACTCCCCTGTAATAATCATAATCCAACACTAAATATTACTAACATTGTACCGTAATAGACAATATGTAACAACTTGTTGCAATGACCCCCTCCCACATTTCCACCGTTCAATTTTGGCTAATCTAGAAATCACACACGTGCGCTGAATGGTGAACATCCCTTTTACTTGAAAACTCTTGCTCGTTGTTGTTATTACATCCCATATAACATTTTCAACAATTGTGAATGTAAATGCTGACACCTTAAACATGTATTGGTTAATCTTTTTGTGAAATATGATGATATTGGTTGCTTCCATTATCTGCACTGTTTTGGAGAATGCAACTTTTAAACCTTAGATATGCCTGACGTCATGAAACATGACGTCAGGCATTTAGCCGCATACTATGTTTGGTAGTTCAAATATTTTATGTCATCAAGTACTATGTTTCTATGATTCGTGTTGCTTAAGCCCCTTTCACAATTGGCGTACGAGCACTTACAACACTTTGCGATCGGAAATTGTTGGCATCGCAAGAGCTATCACATACGTTGCACTAGCTCTCGCATTCGTTGCATGCGTTTTTGTGGTCGCATCAAATCTCCTCTGGATAGTAGACATGCACACTATTCAAACGCGATCGAATGCTATCTAAAATATTGCAATGCAACACACGAACATTAGTACGAACGTTTTACATTTTGTGTTGTCGCAAGAGCGATGCACGATTTTTAAAGATCGTAAGATAAATCGCAGCTGTTTTAATGCATATATTGTGCGATCAAGAGACTGTTGCTCAACGTGTCTCATGTAATCTTGCAACGTTTTACTATCATTACAAGATTCATCGGTTTCAGTTTCCATGCTTTGCTACTTGACACAGGGTTTTTTTCGCTCCTGGATATTTTTGCTTTTACTTACGATTTGACCTCGTCTTTAATTCTCCCCAGTAATGTTGTGGTAAAAAAGAGAAAATGTGAGACATTGGAATTCATGAAGCATCAGGGGAAGGAAAGTCAAAAACATAATTTATTTATTTTAATAAAGTGGTGTAAATTATCACATGTGGTCATGTTGTTTTGAAAATAAAATACGTAATTAAGCTTTAATGAACGTTTGAAGTTGGAGAAATCGTATTTACTGGAGGCTGACATGATGTAGAACTCATTTGTATTAAAAACCAAAAAAATTAATTATGTTGACGTCACACCATCTATTCCGGTTTGGTTTACATATATACAAATGAATGTACACAGTGCTCTGAATATAATTAACGCTGGTTTATGCCTTTCTGATACTCAAATAATCGACTAAACAAAATTGATAATGTTTGAGTTCACACGTCAATCTAAAGAATAAATACATGTTTCATTGTATGCATAAATATATGCATTTTCATAAGTAAATGCACAGCTGTTAATCTGCTATCATTCAAAGTTGAAAACGACCTCGATTAAATTTTTTATTCCAAGTCAAGTTCTTCGCTAACTGATTGAATAAAAGTTATAATTGTAATCGGGATGTTTAAAATTCATTCTTTAAAGTCGGAATTACCATGTCGAAATAACGACGGCAGACATTTTCTATGATACTTGGCATATGTTGACAATTTCCACATTTAATTACGCGGAGATTTCTCCGATAATAACCTCCGCTTTTAGATTTCAACGAACATGCTCCATTTGACGTTAGTTTGTAGTTTGCAAAGGTAAAAGAACGGTCTCAAATCAATATTGTTTCAAATTTTCCAGAACAATTAGAGCGAATATCATGATGTTATGTTGATAAGACAAACCGGAATAGGTGGTGTGACGTCATAGATTATTTTTTCTTTGCGGGGGGAAATTTAAATTAAGCGATCGATTTTCTTGATTTATTCATTGTTCCGGGGTTTAAAAAAAAAAATACGATTTACAATTATAGTAGATGATAATTAATTGATTTATTGTACAACATATTTTTAGTTTCCTTTCCCTTTAAAAAGAGCCAAACGAGCGAAAATTTAATGAAGGCGATTGGTTTCCTTATATGTCTTCACCGTTCAAGCATATCTGTTTCAGGCCACAATTGACCTTAACTTTAGCTGTTGCTTTTGTCATCTTCTTGAGGAGTATCTTTTCTTGTATTTAGCTACGTCTAGTGAAGAGCATCAGAAACGGGCAGTATATATATATGATTCAATGCGTTTACATCGCACAACGGTCGCTATAAATCGTGCGAGTTTCGTACATTTTTAATGTGAAATAATTTTGGCAACAGTTTACGACCCATATCTAATTTTTTGGGTCGCACGAAAATTTTATCGCATCTGCTTGTGCGCCAATTGTGAAAGGGACTTTAGTCAATTATTTTAAACGGAGTTAAAAATTAAGTTGAGAGCTACATGTATTTAACAACTTTATTTTAGTTGTCTCTCAGCTGCTAGATTGTTACATGTATCCACCTGTTTTCAAATGCTAATTTCGCTGTTTAGTCTGATCTTCGTGTTTACAAGATCAGTTAATTACCATTTTATTTGAGTATAACATGTTTGTTCAAATTGCGTAATATCATACATTGCTTGTCCATTTCAAGAGGGTGTTTTTTACTCCACACTTCTGAGATTCTAAATAGTACGTGTATAAAAGAGTGAATTTGCTCATTACGCAGATTAGATAAGATCACATCAAATAAAATACCACAGATATCGTTATGATTTTGAAGGATCATGAAAACGATTGAATCTTGGATTATTTCTTTGGAGGACTCTATTATACTAGAAATACCTGGTAAATAAATATAATTATATCAAATATCGAGGAGAATTATAAAATCCAAGGCCGGAACAGCCACAAGGGCGTCGAGCTGACATTTTCTTTTATAAAAAATGATATCAATAATTTAAATTTTTGTACTAAAAGTCGTATATCAAATTAAATTAGAATAAAAAAGTATAAATGAATTATATTTTGTGCTGTCTAAAAACAAAATATAGTTTATTCCCTTATAAAATAGGTAGTGATGGGCTTAAAATACAATAACTCATCATGGTTACAAAAATAGAAGAAATTTCAAAGTTAAAAAAAAAATATGTTATTCTTACTTCAGGCACGTTACTAGCACCGATTTTAGGGGTGCAGACTCATCTAAAAAATCTTGATAAGCAAAAAAAAAAAAAAAAAGCCTGTCTCCCAAAATCTTCAAAATCCTAATCCGTATGTGTGTGGGGAGGGGGGGGGCGTAGATCTATAACTTCGATTTCTCTCATTTCTATTCAATTTTTTTACATACTCCAAAAAAGTAGGGGGGGGGGGGCAACTCCATGGTAATTCATTTTTTACTATGTAAATTTAAGATAATTATTTGGGGCGAGAAAAAGTGGGGGGGGGGGGGGCGGGGGCGGGCAGCCCCCCCTCCCCTGATGCTACGTGCCTGTGCTTAAAACAGTCTTTGAACATTTTTCACAGGTTCATAATTTGAATACATTAACAGTGTGTCCCTAAATATAAAAATAAAACATACTTTTATTTATTTCAATTCCCTTTTGAAACAAGATTACCTATTTTAGTAATCAACAACACGTGCTATCTAAAATACTCGACCAAACCAACTGCATTATCGTTTTTAATATCATTAGATACGTTTATCGCTTATATTTATTTTGGAGACCGTGCCCGATAACAAATACATTTACATATAAAATTTTATTCCTATCGGGCACGGTCTATAATTAAAATCTAAGCGATAAACTAAAATAATATTTAGTGGTTTACACCTTATTGTATTCATCCGCCATTTCTTGATTAAGCAAATTTCTGCCTATCTGTCAATAACCAGAGAGGCAAAGTTGGGTTTTTTGTACATAATTAAGTTGAATAAATGGAATAAAAATCTTGTAATGTGTTTAATACTTTAAGGATCTTACTTCTTATGCGCATTTAAAAGGCGGTGCAGAGCATGAATTTTTGGACGATTGCCAATCCAGACGATCGCTAGAAGGCTGCCGAGCATTAGCTCGACCCCTTAAAAATCTATGTTATCGTGATGTTTTTAATTGAACAACACAGGGGGTCCTTTCAAGCATAGCTGTAGACTTTGACAATGCGATGAATTAGCGGGAGACTTAGTTTTGTAGACTTAGTAATCAATTAGAATTCAGTAAGTTCAATTTCTAGTAAACTGTAGAGTGATCAAAATTGGTTGCAAGAAGATAATCTTATTGAAATTAAATGGATAATATTTACATTAATAAATAATTTGCATATTTGAAAATATAGCCCTCTTGGGGTTTTTTTTTTATCTAATATTTTCTGAAAAGAAAAAAGGGAGGAGAGCTACATTATTGCAGCTTTGGTCCTTCGGAAAAATAAGTCCCAAACAACTGATATTGTTTGAATAATTTGAACACCTTTATTTTCCTCCTTCAACAAGAAGCATAAACATACATGTAATATTCATATTTCATTTGTCAATGAATGTGTCTATCAACCATTTCATGATATTTACAATGTTGAGATTTGATACAAAATATGTTATCGGAATATGGCAGTGAAAAATGACAATAATATAAATAATCAAGGATTTTAAATACACACTATAAATAAGCCACAAATTGTTTCACAAATACTGTGCTTACACACAAGAGAAACAAAATCTCTCTCTGTGAAAATGAACTTTGTCTTCACAAAAAATCCATTTTTAAATTAATAACATTTGTGCCCTGAAAATGTTGACTGTTACTTTGTAGCATGCACCATTTTACTTCATCTTAATGAAGATCAAATATACACTGTAGATATCATTCATATCAAAGTGACTAGACCTGGAATAGGTAATCATAAAAATAGATGTAAATGGGATGCACAACCAAAATATGTAGCAGGGAAGAGTAATTGGACAATATTATGACTAATTTCCAAATCAAGAAGAGGAAAAATAATTGTTAAAATGAATGCAATGATGAGACCAAATTCCATATGTACATGTAACAATGACTGATTATACAAAATATATAAAAAAAAAGAAAAATAAAATAAAATGCCAAAATAATTTTGCTACATCAACTGTACTTTTTTAAAACTTCACTTAAAAAATTGAAGAAGGAGATGTTACAGTAGTAATTCAGTTATCATTAGTACAATAGATGTATTTAACAATCATTTACAATTAAAAAATTGTTTACTATTAACTGAATTTTATCACATTTCTTAAACATGGTGGCTTCAGGAAAAAAAAATTTCATTCATCAACAATACGACAAATAGAGTGTACAAATGGACACAACATCGCCACTCATTTGATAACATCTCAGTCTCTGTCTGATTGGATATTGTTGGATTGTGTCTCCCTTTCAGTCTTAGTTTACAACCTCAAAATCTGTTGTGTAGTCAGTTGTCATCGGCTATTGGTACTTTGCGGAACGGAACGGAACGGAACGGAACCAGTTAAGAGGCCCCAAAAGGGGAAACAAGATTTATTTTAAACATCATTATTTCAATTTAACTTATCGTAAATGGAAGATTGTTTTACAAATTTTGCTGTTTTAATGAATTGTGTATTACATAAAATATGCTACTCATTGCTCTATAAGTCAATACACGCTTCTTTCCCGAGAAAACCTAAAGTCACTAGTTGTTTTATGATGTTTGATTGACACTGTAAATATAAAGTTGAGGTTTAAACCAGACTCAATTAATCTGTGTGTGTAACGTCGATGAAAATTACTTAAGTAATCTTTCTCCTGAATATATTTCTTCTGATTCCGTTCCGTTCCGCAAAATACCATTACCCGTGTGGATATTGGTATTTAACGGAACGGAACGGAACCGTTTAAAAAATTTTGAAATAAAGGAAAACATCATAACAACTACTAGCTGTTTGTTTATTTCTATGTTCTTTTGAGATAAATGAAGCAAATCATTTCATCAATTCAAACATCTTGCATATGTGCATATCACTCCTGTGTTGTGTACAGCTATAACATTTATTTCATCTATGATACTACATTACTTACACGGATGATATTACTAGTTTGTTCACCAAGCTAGCAATAACGCAATGTGCATCCCATATTACGTAGAATTCTAAAATATAACGAGCACATTCGCAAGGAAAAAGTTTAATATTCATCACTTACCTTCCGTCTGAACAATTTTCTTCTGGTTCCGTTCCGCAAAATACCATTACCCGTGTGGATATTGGTATTTAACGGAACGGAACGGAATCTTTCAAACGTTTTAAATAATGGAAAATATCATAACAACTTCTCACCGTTCCTTGATTTTTTTTATCAGATTCTTTAAAGATGAATGAGTCTATCAATCAAATCAATTCAGTCATCTTATGTATTTGCTGATTATTAATTTCAGCGTTTGTGTGCGTGTGCTGCATACAACAACAACTTTGTTTTCATTTTTTGTTTATCAATTTCATATCATTGTCACGGCAGAACTAACTAGTTGGTTAATTAAGCTAGCAAAAACACAATGCTTATATCAAGTAGAATTCATATTATACCAAGATCATTCGCAGCGCAGGGATAATATCGATAAAAATACTTGATAGTCTTATTTGAAATAAATTTGAATGAATGTTGATATAACAAATGTTGTTACCATACTTATAAATAATTTTCTTCTGGTTCCGTTCCGTTCCGCAAAATACCATTACCCGTGTGGATATTGGTATTTAACGGAACGGAACGGAACCGTTTAAAAATTTTGAAATATAAAATATATCATAACAACTACTAGCTGTTTGTTTATTTCTATGTTATTTTGAGATAAATGAAGCAAACCAACAACTCATTTCATCAATTCAAACATCGTGCATATGTGCAGATCACTCCTGTGTTGTATACAGCTATAACTTTTATTTCATCTATGATACTACATTACTTACACGGATGATATTTAAGTATTGAATCCTTATTTTTTGAAAGATATAGTCTCATAACTGCAACGGTGTGTGCATACAAATTGAATAACGCGCGTTAGCGCGTTATGAAAATTTGTTTGCACACACCGTTGCAGTTATGAGACTTTATCTTTCAAAAAATAAGGATTTAATGCTTATATTTACATTTTTTTTACCTTCTTGTCATGTACGCAAATGCGAATTATACCTCAAAATTACTGTATAATCCTATGGGTAAGTTCAAATTAATGGAAGAGCCACAGTAACAGCCACAAGCGTGATATTTGATTTTCGCTTGTGACGTTGTATTTATCAGCGTTAAACGTTTGTGACGTCACAATTAAAACTCGTGATTTAACCTATTAGTACCCTGTCTGTGTTATGGTGCTATATCTGCAGTAGCTTTACATGCAAAATATATGTGGAATGTAAATATTACTAGTTTGTTCATCAAGCTAGCAATAACGCAATGTGTATCCCATATTACGTAGATTTCTAAAATATAACGAGCACATTCGCAAGGAAAAAGTTTAATATTCATCACTTACCTTCCGTCTGAACAATTTTCTTCTGGTTCCGTTCCGTTCCGCAAAATACCATTACCCGTGTGGATATTGGTATTTAACGGAACGGAACGGAATCTTTCAAACTTTTTAAATAATGGAAAATATCATAACAACTTCTCACCGTTCCTTGATTTTTTTTATCAGATTCTTTAAAGATGAATGAGTCTATCAATCAAATCAATTCAGTCATCTTCCCACTGTGTATTTGCTGATTATTAATTTCAGCCTTTGTGTGCGTGTGCTGCATACAACAACAACTTTGTTTTCATTTTTTTGTTTATCAATTTCATATCATTGTCACGGCAGAACTAACTAGTTGGTTAATTAAGGTGGAAGGCTACATCGTCACAACATGTCTGACATCCGTTCGAAACGCCATTTTGTTCCGGATTGATAATATTTTGTCGTGGTACAAAATAGCTATACACCGTTAAATTGAACTCTTCTAACACGGGAGGTGATATAGGAATAAAGTCACAAAAACGCTTATAAGTATGTCAATTTTCTTCCTGTTTAAAGCTTTCAACTAACATTGATTATCAGCTGTTTTGTACGGAAAACGTGGAATTTAAATAATTTACTGTTTCACCGCTATTGGCAATACATTTTGGTCATGTCATCTGCAACAGACGATCATACATTTATGACGAATTATCGATATAGGTAAGCAGATATCATAATTTCACTTAAACTATATATGTACGATGAATATAAAACGAAAGTACCGTAAATACGATCTCTTGAATTGATCCCAATTTCCCAAATGTAAAACATTTGCAGTAAATTACTTGCATTGAAACTTAGATAACGCTAGGACCATGTAGCAATAGCAGTGGAAGCCCGTATTTGCAAGCCAGTTGAGGGAAGGACAGAATTCTGAAAAGGAGCATGTTTTTCATTTCCACACGTACATGTGTATCACTATGGACATCTAATGTATGTATAAATATGCGTATGGTTGTTGTTTATAATTGCTATTGTATATAAAAAAAGTAAAAGGCAATTTCACTACTAATATTTTGTTTTTAATAGGTAAATACATACAATGCGTTCATTAAAAATATAACATTTTAATCTTCAAATATTATCATAAGCACTACACATCTTATATATACACATGTACATATTAAGCATAGACTTGTTCCTTTTTTTAATTTTTCTTCGTGAGTTTTATTAATTAAAAAATGGTCCCAAGATATTTGAGACCATGTAAAATAAAGAAAGACAACTCTTAAACAGGATCTTTCAAACCAAGATTTTTGCAATAATTCAGTATTTTCTTTAATTTTTCAATTTCATACAAATTCTTTTTTTCATCCTATTAACCAATGAATATTGTTTATATTTTCAGATTTTTGTGGGATTTTGTCCAGCAGTTTGCCTTAAAAGAATTTGTTTATATTTAAGTTTCATATTTATGTGGATTCCAATAAAAATCATACAAACTTCATTCATGATGATTTTGTCTTTTATTTTTAAACTTAATGACATTTCACTTTCATAAGAAATTTAAAACAGAAATGTTTAAAAATTTGATAAATAAGGGGTTATCTGGAACCAGACTGATATTTTAAAAATACTCTAGAAAATAGAGTATTGTATTTTGAGGTCTATTATTGTTGAATATTGTGCCTATTATTAGTAACAAATGCATGCAACAAAAATCTCCTACACTTATTTGGTGTAGAGATCCACCTTAAGCTAGCAAAAACACAATGCTTATATCAAGTAGAATTCATATAATACCAAGATCATTCGCAGCGCAGGGATAATATCGATAAAAATACTTGATAGTCTTATTTGAAATAAATTTGAATAATTGATGATATAACAAATGTTGTTACCATACTTATAATAATTTTCTTCTGGTTCCGTTCCGTTCCGCAAAATACCATTACCCGTGTGGATATTGGTATTTAACGGAACGGAACGGAACCGTTTAAAAACTTTGAAATATAAAATATATCATAACAACTACTAGCTGTTTGTTTATTTCTATGTTATTTTGAGATAAATGAAGCAAACCAACAAATCATTTCATCAATTCAAACATCTTGCATATTGCATATCACTCCTGTGTTGTGTACAGCTGTAACTTTTATTTCATCTATGATACTACATTACTTACACGGATGACATTACTAGTTTGTTCATCAAGCTAGCAATAACGCAATGTGTATCCCATATTACGTAGAATTCTAAAATATAACGAGCACATTCGCAAGGGAAACGTTTAATATTCATCACTTACCTTCCGTCTGAACAATTTTCTTCTGGTTCCGTTCCGTTCCGCAAAATACCATTACCCGTGTGGATATTGGTATTTAACGGAACGGAACGGAATCTTTCAAACTTTTTAAATAATGGAAAATATCATAACAAGCACGGCATTTATTCAATCTATAACGAACATGTATTTGTTACGGGAGTTTACGGGAGATTTAACGAGTTTGTTTATCAAATTAAAAATACACAATGTATACATCCCGTAGAATTTTATATTATATCAAACATATTCTGAGGGATAACATTATTTCCAAAAATAATTGATGGCTTTATTTGTAATACATTAAAATAGATATTAATATAAGAATATGGATTCCATACTTATTAATAATTTTCTCATGATTCCGTTCCGTTCCGCAAAATACCAATACCCGTGTGGATATTGGTATTTAATGGAACGGAACGGAATCTTTTCCTTTTTTTAAAGCCATCTCAGGGCTTTGTTCGTACGATCAGTTTTATAATAGAGATTAACTGCCACTGATCATGGCTAAATATACATTTACATGCTTTATATGTTAAAAATATAATGTGCACATTAAATGGATTGCATGTCACTGAATTTTCATATCATGATACAGCAAGAGACAGATTATCATAATGTTGATTAAATGTGCTTAATCATGTGTCTCTGTATTCCGCTTGTAAGTTTGTGTTACTAATCAGTGTAGTCTAATTGCAACTTCTCGGGCCTTCCCGACAGGCTCGGAAAAAACATGAATGCATTAACATTACCGGATGTTAGAATTTTATACAAAATTGAGTTGCTTCCCATTTAAATAAGGATAGACTAAACAGCCTTGTGTGTCGTTTTTCGTGGTATAGTTTAGGATATATCGTTGGCTTTAATGAAGTCTATGTCAGATCTCAACAGATCATAGATTGTGTTGTATTTATATCAAGTTTTATAAAAATGGATGTTACCATGTACGCCTATCTAATACTTTCAATTGTGTCAATTTCAACTGTTACCCTCCAAAACAGGACTATTAATTTTTTTATACTGAATGTTTTAATTTTAGAGAACATTTTACTGCTTCTACATAGAAATGACGAGAATTATACAGCAAACCGTACGCGTATGTAACAATTTGTGTGTTACCCGTTGCCAAGGGAGTTGCTAATGCTGAGGGTAATATAACGGATTATCAACTGCGTCTAAACCAATTAGATTTCAGTAAAAAAAAAATTTATTCGAACTTTCATGTACAAGTTATTCACATCTTATATACTAGTATTTAGTTTTACAGTGCATACACATCATATATTCACTTCATTTGAGATTTAGAATATAAGTATAATATAGACACAGTCACATACCGAAGATAAAAAAGCACATGTACAGACAAGTGTATACACCGACAGACAGACGTATATATGCACAAACAATCTCGAAAACTTGCTTTCAAAAATTAACATAGAATTATAATAAAACAAAATATTCGGAAATGTATTTATTGGCCAATAAATCTCTCATCGACGGTAGAAACTAAAATATACATATAAAGACAAATGAATTCAAAGCACAAATCACACACCAACGCTAGATCAACATACAGACTTGAATCACAACGACAACTGATTACCCTTATGGCACGTCTTACTATTACTTATTAGGTTAGTTACTGACTCACTACGCCTCGCCATCTATGAGATTGATCAACCCAATATATTTCCGTAGTGAGTCAGTAACTAACCTATTAGTGTTTTGTTTTCCCAAGGACTATCAAGCGACATGTTTATTCACAAATAGCGATGATCTACGCAAAGCCATGTACAAGATGTCTAACATCTCGTGCAATTTAACTCATTTAAACTCTTCAAAATTTTCAATCTCACCTTTCAAATACTCTTTAACGAGGCCGGGTCTAATTTGTTCTGCCCTAGATTTTTTAATGAAATTTTTTACATGAATTTCTACTGATACAATTATTATTTTAAGATAAAAACAATAAGACATTTACCACACCGTTTGTTTAAGGGGTCATCTCAAAGTTTGTTATTTTTTAACATAGGACCCTATGGGATTTTGCTTGAAATGTACCAAATTTGCACATTTTTTAAACTTCTGCCCTAGGGATTTCTTTTTCTGTTCTACATATTAAAGTTATTGCTAAAAGACATCAAATTGTCAAATAAAAAAAACCTTTTACCTCCTGGTTTGTTCCAGGGGTCTTATCAAAGTTATTTTTTGTACGCCCAATTTCCCAGTTTGTCAGATAATGGCTATTTTTTATTTGACAAAGACGGAAATGGTGATCTTTATTGTATTATTTAAACATTAAGACATATTTAAGTAATAAATAAATATATAACATCACATATTAAGGGTAATTAATACAAAATAGTAGTATAAGGCCTCTAGATAGGGGGGTCAAGTGAGGTCAAATCCAAAATGGCGTCGAATATTATTTAGGTCAAATCCAAAATGGCGTCTGAATAAAGGTAAACAAAGGCAGTATAGACAGAACAAGTCAAATTTTATTGAATTCAAAGCAAATAGAATGAACAAATGAACATATATACAGTGTTTAAAGGAGAAAAATGTTAATAAAGAACAAATTTTTTCACTCGGAACACGTTTATTTGCTGATTTCACATGTTGTGTCTCCGCCTTTGAGGGTTTGATCCGTGAAGAAGATCGAGAAATAATCATTTTCGTTGAACTTCGCGGCCATGGACCATTTTTCAGTGGCTTGTTCCTTCGGTCCTCCGTTCAGATAGATGTTTGGTCCCAGGAGTTTGTTGAGTTCTTTGATGTTGAGTGGTTTTTTCAGCTGAATTTCCCCGCTGATATTGTGGGTTTTTCCGTTTCTGACGAAGCAGAATTTATGGCAATGTTCGGTGAAGAGTTCCTTGAGACTTTTGAATTTTTCTTCCGTGGCGATTTTGGGTTCGACATAGATGCTCCATGCTTCTCTTTGTTCTCCTGTGGCTGCTGCTTTCACCCATTCTTCGGCTTCGTTGAAAGTTTCTGTCATATCCTTGATGTGGGGGAGAATTTGGTCCAGTATTTCTGCGAATATTTTAACGTTTTCCTTGTTGTCTGTCTTGAGTGCGTCGACTTCTGCTTCCATGAGGGCCAATTTTTCTTTAGCTTTTTGGATTTGTTGATCAACTTTCTGTTGAATTTCTCGGATGAAAGTTGCGGCTTCTGAGGTATCGTATAAGGGAGTGACTTTCAATACTTCATCTTTCATTTTCTGGTTGATATTTTCCATTTCTTTGACATGTTGTTTGTATTCTTGGAGCTCTTTTTCTTTTTCTGTCATTTTTTTATCCAGGACTTTTTCTTTATCTTGGAATTTTTTAGCATTGCTGTCCATA
Organism: Magallana angulata; assembly: GCF_025612915.1. Taxonomy (NCBI): domain Eukaryota; kingdom Metazoa; phylum Mollusca; class Bivalvia; order Ostreida; family Ostreidae; genus Magallana; species Magallana angulata. Next base: position 198,830 of record NW_026441627.1, read on the forward strand.
TAAGTGAACAAATTGGCTTCCATGCGAGTTATCATGTCATCCTTTTGTTGGAGTTCTTTTTCTTTTTCAGCCAGTTTTTTCTCCATTTCCATGGATTTTTTTACGTAATCGATGTATGGAGATTCGATTTCCATGCGTTTCATTATTTCTCTGTTTTCTTGGAGATTGTACTTCAATTCCTGCAGTTCTTTTTCTTTTTCAGCCAGTTTTTTCTCCAATTCCTTGGATTTTTGTACGTAATCGATGTCGAGCCAAGTTTCCATTTCGCATTCCATGCGTTTCATTATTTCTCTGTTTTCTTGGAGATTGTCCTTCAATTCCTGCAGTTCGTTTTCTTTTTCGGTCAGTTTTTCTTCCAGTGCAGTATTTTTCATATCTGTTCTCTCTATCTCGTTTTCTAGTATCCAATTGAAGGTTTGTAGTTTTTTGTACTCTTCCTCGGAGAAGAATAGGGGAGGAGCTTTTTCTAGTTTGTGGATTTTTTCTTGCAGTTTTTCGACTTCTTCTTCCAGTTTGTCTATTTCTTTATCCTGTTCGTCATTTTCTTTTTCTTGCTCTTCAATTTCTTTTTCTTGCTCTGCGACTTCTTCTTTCAAATCCTGAATTTTCTTAGTGGCTTTTTGATTTTCTTTGATGGCCTTTTGTAGTTCTTCTTTGGTGATCTGCAGTTCTTTTTCCACGTCTCTTTTCTGTTGTACTTCTGCTTCAGCCTCTTCCTTTAATTTTTCTGCTAGAATGACGTCCAATTTCAGCCTGTTGAACTCGTTTTCTTGGTAATAGTAATCCTTGAGCAGGTCTTGTATTTTGTCGTAGAGAGATTTTGTGCCTGTTCCGGGTCCAAAGGTTCCTGTCACTAAGTTAGGGTTTTTAGCCAGTCTTCTTTTTTCTTGGAGGACGATCATTTTGTAGAATTCATTGTCTTCCTGCTTTTCTCTTTTCAGTATGTCTAAGTAAGTTTCTCCGCCCTCATTTCTGGGAGGCTTTAGAAGAAAATCTGGTTTTTCTTCTTTTTCTTTTTTTCCGGCGAATGAGAATCCCAAAAACTGCCTGTCTGGTTCAATCTGAACCATTTCTTCTTTTGGTTCTTCTTTGATTTTCTTTTCCTCTGCCATGTTGCTGAATTTCTCTCTGATTTTTTCCACGATAAGGTTCTGAAGGATGTCCATTCAATGGTGTGAGGAACTGAAGAGAAACGCTGTGTTATATACCCTCCGTGTACGTGACTTGAGTCAATGCAGCTGCGACGTAAACAACACCTGTGTGACCTCGCTAGCTCTGTGTACGTGTTTGGAGTCAATGTAGCTGCGACGTAAACAACAGCTGTGTGACCTAGACAGCTGTGTGACCTAGATTATAATACTCTGATGTAGCTGTCTAGCGACCTTGATATGAGTTCGTAAACATGTTTTTGATGAATATAACTATAGCATTATTAAATATTTTTTTCATTTTGGATCCTTCCCTTGAAAGTGAGAGAGATGAATGTAGACGAAAGCATTTTGTTGAATAAATCTCGTTTGTTGAGATATAAGAGAAAGCGATTGATCGATGAAAATTTAAAACTTTTAAAGAAAAAAAAAGCGGTCAAAAAAGCTGTTAAGAAAAAAGTGGTTTCTGACTTTTACAACGTTAGATTAGACAGGGGGCGACAATCTCGCAAATTTAAAGTGAAACAAAATGTATATACGGTCAGCTTTCGACCTTTCCCTCAGAAATCAGATAGCGGTTTTGTGAAACGTTTATTGAGCGACATGTTGAAAGAAGTGAAAGAGCGCATGCAACGTAATTCTAACGATTATTTGAGATTGAATTTGCGCCATCCGTCTTTAGATTCTGAGATTTGGTATGAATTTACTCAATCAAAGAATTTGAACGAAGGTAGTATTTTGAATAAAGTTCAGGCAGTGCAGCAATCGAAAAAAGATTTTACTATTACGGACGGATCTGCTGAATTTGAATTGTTTCACGTCAAATACTGTGGTTTCATCAATATTCGTTGAATACCAATTTTCGTGGATTTCGTTGTTAAGTTGATCCACGAAATTAAATGTTCATTGAAGTTCAATTTCAACTAACATTTTGTATTGATTGGATCATTGGCCACGAAATTATGTATCCTTGAAACTGTGGTTTTTAGAAATTCCACGAAAATTGATACCCACGAAAATTAATGAAACCACAGTATCCTCAGGGAAGCGGATGTCAAAAAGTCAGACATCTACATGCTAATAAAGAGAAGTTTAAGAAAGGAAAAAGATCTGTATTGAAAATTAAAAATGTAGGTGATCATCTCTGTCTCCCTCGAGCTATTGCTGTAGCTCGGTTACACAGTCAGCGCCCCTCGGATCCCTTGGAATTGCCCCGTTGGAAAAAACAGTGGGATCGTATCAAAAGGAATGATATTCTTTCCCCCCAGCAGAAAAAAGAAGCTTTAGAGTTGATGAAAAAAGCTCATTGTAATGCTAATTTGCCCTGCGGTCCCTTGGAATGGAACAAGTTACAAGAAGTATTGCTTCCTGAATATCGATTGAAAATATTTCAATTTAAAACGGTCTCTTCTCGACTGAAATTAGAGGCTATTTACAAAGGAAAAGGAAATGGAAAATGTTTGAATGTTTTGTTGGATGATGAACACTACGATACTATTTTGTCTATGCCTGGATTGACCGAAAACAAATATTACTGCGATTATTGCGATGTAGGTTATAGTCACATTGAAGATCATAGAGTCAAATGTCCTTACCTTTGTTCTTTTTGTTTGGGGGACACCCCATGTATTTCCGATGGGAGTAGCATTGTTTGTTCTGATTGTAAGGGGTATTTTAAAAGCAAGATTTGTTATCAGAGACATTTAGAGTCTTACAGTAAAAACTGTGAAACTAGTGTATGCAGTTTAATGGATCGATGTTCTCACTGTCAAAAATGGATGAGTAAAAAGTTGCTCCCTTATCACAAATGTGGGGACGGAAAATGGTGTAAGATTTGTAGAGAAATGGTCGAGAAAGATCACCAATGTTTTGTTCAAATCAAACCTACTCTGAAAGAGAGAGGGAAAAAACTTCAAATGTACATTTATTTTGATTTTGAATGTACTCAAGAAAATGGAACTCACGTCCCTAATTTATGTGTAGCTCATCGTGTGTGTCAGTATTGTGATCATTTAAAGGTAGATCAGACCTGTTCTCACTGTGAACATTTAGGGCCTCGACGCCATTTGTTTCGTGGTTCTGAAACTTTGAAACAATTCATGGAATGGCTTTTTCAGGCCCAGCCTCACGCTACACAAAAAAGTCAATATCAGCTTTTGCACGAAGGGGCCATTGTCATAGCTCACAATTTCAAGGGATACGATGGGCAATTTATTTTGAATTATTTGGTGCATACTGCATGCATAACTCCCTCGGTGATCATGAACGGAACTAAGATTTTATCTATGGAAGTTCTTGGTTTGAAATTTATAGATTCTTATAATTATTTGCCTTTTGCTTTATCAAAAATGCCTTCGGCTTTTGGATTTGAGAAAATGAAGAAAGGATATTTTCCCCATTTTTTTAATACGGAGCAAAATCAGAATTATGTGGGTCCCTATCCCCCCGCTTCTTATTACAATCCTGACGACATGACTTGTTCTGGACGAAAAGCGTTTTATGATTGGTATCGGCAACAAGAAGGGAAATTGTTTGATTTTCAAAAAGAATTCGTAGATTACTGTATCTCTGACGTAGACATTTTACAACGATGTTGCGCTCAATTTAGAAAGACCATACAGAATTTGGTACAAGTCAATCCTTTTCAAGAAGCCATTACTTTTGCCAGTACTGCTAATTTAGCCTATCGAAGGGGATTCATGCCGGAAGACAGTATTGCCATCATACCGAATTTGGGATACGACCCAGCCCGACAATTTTCAATGAAAGCTTGTCGTTGGTTAACTTGGATGAGTCGAGACGGGCGGAGGATTTATCATGCTAAAAATGGGGGAGAAATAAATCTAGGGCCCTATACCGTAGACGGGTACGATCCAGAATCGAATACCGTGTACGAATTTCATGGATGTTACTGGCACGGTTGCCCTCAATGTCATTCTGATTTAGAGAATGAAAATCATCCTCATCGAGTCGATTGTACTTACGGGACGTTGTACGAACAGACTTTAATTAGAGAACATCATTTGAGAGAACAGGGGTATAAAGTAGTTTCTATTTGGGAACACGATTTTGATTTGGAAATGAAAAATAATTTTGAATTGCAAGAGTTTGTGGGCAATTTAAATTTTCAAGATCCTTTGAATCCTAGGGAAGCTTTGTATGGGGGGCGCACCAATGCCACGCGTTTATTTTGTACGGAGGGAGACATGAGATATGTAGACGTTTGTTCTTTATATCCTTTTGTTTTGAAACATAGACCTTTTCCCATGGGTCATCCAGAAATCATCACGGAGAATTTTGAGGAGATTTCTAATTATTTCGGGTTGATTCAATGTCAGGTTTTACCCCCTCGGGGTCTCTATCATCCCGTTTTACCCTATCGTACCGGAGGAAAATTATTGTTTCCCTTATGTCGTACTTGTGCCCAAAAACTTTGTCAAGATTCTCAGTATCGCTGTCAGCATACAGATTCTGAACGCTGTATCACCGGAACTTGGGTGACTAGCGAACTTCAAAAAGCCTTAGAATGCGGATACCAGTTAAAGACAATTTACGAAGTATTGCATTTTCCAGAAAAAAGTCAGGATCTCTTTCGCAGTTACATTGACACGTTTTTGAAAATCAAACAGGAAGCCTCTGGATATCCCCCCGATTGCGAGACCGAGGAACAACGGGTAGCTTACATCCGCGACATATTTGATCGAGAGAAATTGATGTTGAACCCTATAGAAATCGAGAAAAATCCCGTGAAACGAACTATTGCCAAGTTATTTTTGAATTGCTAGTGGGGAAAATTTGCTCAGCGCCTTCAATTACCTAAAATCGAATATTTGAAAGAAGAAGAACAATTGACGAGAATGTTACAGGACAGCACTCTTGAAATCAAAGGAGTTGAGTTATTAAACAACTTAGAACAACCCGAACGCGATCTGATTTTAATTAATTATCTGGAAAAACAAGATTTCATCGAAGACTGCCCCTTTGGAAACGTGGTGTTAGCTGCTTTTACTACTGCTCATGCTCGTTTACATTTATACGACACCTTAGAAAAATTAGGAGATCGGGTTCTTTATTTCGATACCGACAGTATTATTTATCAACACGTAGAAGGGTTGTATAATCCTACTATAGTCAATAGTTTAGGAGGATGGACCGACGAATTGGAGGGAGGTCATATTACCAAATTCATGTCTGGAGGCCCTAAGAATTATGCGTTTGAAACAGATACTGGAAAGAGCGTGCAAAAAGTCAAAGGCCTTACTTTGAATCATCGAGCTTCTCAAATCGTAACCATGAAGGCTTTAGAGAAAATGATTTTTAAAGAATTGGATGAAATGACGGTCACTTATCCTCATAAAATCCAGAGAACCAAGAGACATGAATTATTGACCAAACATTTTACTAAGAAATATCAAATTGTATATGATAAACGGCAGATCATTGATGATTTTAAGACTCTTCCTTTTGGTTATTAAACTTGTTTGTTCGAATAAAATATATGAAAAAATATCACCTCTTGTTTTTTTCTTAGGACCAGAGTCCTCTTTATATATGATAAAATAATAAACAATGGATTTCAAATGCAAAAAACTTTTAATTGGAAAACTCAGCAAACAAACATACAACATATTTACATGATTTTTGAAAGACTTTAGTAATGAGAAAAAAACATATTTACCATTAATGATTAAAGAATCCAAAAAACTTTTAGTCACATATATACACAGATTGATTTTTTTCACACGGATTTCACATATTTTTAATTCTTTCCATCACTCTGCAGACTTGGAGCAATTTCAGGAGTTCCTGGTTGTTCCCAAGCATTTTCATTTTCAGGTAAGACTGGTAGAGTAATTGCCTTTTAGCATTTCGTAGTTTTTTCCTACTTCTTTCTTGATCGGCTTCTTCCTCTTCTCTTTTTCTTTTCTCTCCTCCCAAACGGTTGACCATATTGCTGTATGTTTCGCAATTCAGCCATAATCCCGTCAATTCTTCTTTGGCTTTCCCGTAATCCGTACAAATTTTGTAAACCCCGCTTACTTTGTCTGCTTTGGCTCCTTCGATTTCCTCCAGCTCCTGTTGACTCATGTTCTCTACCAATTTGTCCGTGTTGATGTCTTCTCCCATAGCTTGCATCTCGACCCAGTCACCGTCCTCTTCAGTAGCATTAGCAGTATTGAGATCATTTAATATTTCTTGGAAATCGGATGCGATCACTTCTATGGGGGTTTGATTAGTTCCCTCCTCCATTTTCTCCACCACGAAAATTTCTGTCTCCGCCTCTTTTCCTTCTTCTTCTATTTCCTCCTCATCTGTTTTTTCTTCTTCCTCTCTCTCTTCTTCTTTCTCTCTTTCTTCTCCTTCTTTCTTTTCTTCCTCCTTCTCTTCTTCCTTCTCTCCTTCTTTCTCTTTTTCTTCCTCCTTTTTTATCAAATAAAGTTTCTCTGGTTCCATTTTCTCTACTTCCATCGGTTCAAATATTGAGGGAGAACATTCGACCTTTGGCATCAGGTATCCAACACCGCCGTCCGCTAAGGGTACCGCGATTACAGCTCTTATCTCTTCCATTTTATTGTTGCGTTTTACTTTACTGTGGCACTTAACCATCCAAATTGTGACGAATAATGATTTGAGCTGTCTTTTTATATCCTCTCAATAACGAAAGTAGATTGTTTCTCGGTACCGGACTACGTGACGTGTCACAGCCAGGTGTTTCATTCACGAGCTGAACTAGGTGCCCTCTCTTGCCAAGTCTGATCGTAACTCTTACAGCATTGACCTTTGTGCGTTTTAGGTTTTTTATAGTTTTCGTTGAACCATTGTCTCACGTAGCGATCTGTTTGTTTTGGTGTCCAGTGTTTAGGAAATAATTGTTTTAATACTTTACGGCCTCTTCTATGACGATGATGTAAAAAATAGACACAATATTCCCCGCACACTTTACTTGTAAAATCTTGATAACGCCTTCCATTATATATCATGTGATGACTGTTTCTTTCAATAAATTCTTGAATTTCCTTATACAAGGGGGGAAATCCATAAGAATCGAAATATTCGATCGTATCTCCGTCTAAATATAAACACACCCAATGAGCTCCCGGTTGATCTTGAGGATCTGTGTTTATGACCATGGCTTTTTCTTTAAAATTTAAATGTTTAGGAATGATATCTAGGGCATAGACACCTGCAAAAGAAGATCCTAAATCTGCCTTTAAGACTTTTTTCAATTGATAGGTATCCATTAATAATCAGTGCTGACTTCTCTTTGTTTGTTGATTTCTAGCACGTTATCAAATTCGGCGTAGACTAAACAATTCAGAGTTTCTGCCGTGTTTTCTGAAAATTGAATTTCGATTCTCAAATTTCCTGTTTCAATCAGATGAAACTTGTCTAGCTGTGCCTCCTGATCTTTGGTGAAATCTATACACCACAAGGTGTAGCCGTCTTTATACTCGTCGAAACTAATTCCTGGGGCCCAATCGGCACCGAATTTTCCCAGTCCTTGATACAGACTCAAGTAGGATCTGAGATACAAGTCGTTCTCGAAATCCGGCTCATAGGGTCGGGTACTGATGGTTTCTCCGTTGATGGTGACATCTAATCTTTTGACTTTGGCGTTTTTGAAATTGAACGGATTTTTGGTGCTAGTGCCATTAAAAGCGTCATTAGCTACCAGACCCAAAACGATTCGTTTTGGCATTTGCCCTTGAAACAGATGATCGCTGATTTTGGATTGGGTTCCTGTAGGAATGGTGAACGTTTTAACGTCTACCCGTCTTAGGGGATACTTGGCCGTTTCTACGTTCAGCCTCTGGTTGACAGTATTCAACACGGCTGCAGTAGGTCTGACTTTTCTGACCCACAGTAACACGTTCAGAAGTTTTATTTTTCCTGTACTCCCTGCATTAGTATTCATGTAAAAATCAGACTTTGTTCGGTTCAATCTCAAACGAATATCTACTCCGTTGGGAATGAATTTGTCCTGTTGAAAGAGATCTAGATACAGACGATCGATTAAAGTAATCTTTTTGCCGTCGTTGATGACATTGTGGCGCTTTCTCAACCCGTCGTTTTCAGAACCGGCTGGATAGGACAGTGACATATTTGCAGCAGTTATGGTGATTTTGTTATTAGCCACAACATATTCCGTTTTACCTAGAGCTGCATTCGCTATATTCAAATCATCCATTTTTCCTGCCGTGTCTTTTTCCCACAGACTGCAAGCAGACATTTGAGTGTCTAAGGTTTCGGGTCTGTAAGAAAGTACTTTCTCTAAATAGGCTTTGTGAGGATAGGTATCTGTTCCTGGGGTAACGATTTTACCATTCAGAGTGAGATCGATTTCTGAGAACAAAGAATGTATGATGTTATTCACGGGAGTGGATATTCCATCTACTCCCGTTAAATTACCGCCATCGGCTTTCGTGAATTTACAAACTATTTGTAAATAAGTCTGTGAGAGATCTATGTATTCGTCTCCCTGCCCCTGAATATCGAATTCAATGGGAGCTGTATCGGAATCGAGAGTACTGGAAATGGGATAATATTCCATCCATTTCGATTCTTCCAAGGCTATGTTGGTGGGGGGAACCTGGAACAATTCTAAATTGTCCATCCCACACATGCATGACTCTCTGTGCATCATTTTTGAAGGTTAAAAAAGTGTGTGTGTGACTTTTGAATTAAGGTACTCGACTGTCTAGGGTGAGGGGTCTGACTCTCTTTTTATGGGGGGGGGGGGGGGCATTGGTCAGTCCAAAATATCCATGAGTCTTGCTTTTTTACCTGTTCCCACTTTTATTGTTCTTTTTCTTTTTTTAGTAGGGCCTCCCTTCGCTAGAATTGTTTTCTCTAAAAATTTTTCTGCTTTTTGAATGCCTTGTATGGCTCGGGCAACACCCGCTTCTTTGATATTTTTTCCTTTCAGGACATCTATGCCTGTTTTAGCAGCAGTCTGTATCGCTTGTTTAGTTCCTTCTTTAATGATTTTTTGAGCGCCTCTTTGAATTCCTCTTTTTATTCCTTTTTTAATTCCTCTTTTCATTAGGGCTTGAGTCCCCTTTTTAAATAATTTAGGGAGTTGTTTAATTCCTCCTTTGACTAGGTCACTGACTACTCCTTCGCCTCTTTGTTTTCTTCTTCTTCTTCTTCTTCTTCTTGTCCCACTACCCCATTGATTTGGCATTAAGAGATTAACTTTTCGTTCAATAGCTGAGCCTAGCTTATTTTTTATCATTGGTATCACTTTACCACTAAGCAGTGAACCTATGATAGGAGATCCCATAAGGGGAAGCTTTTGTCTTAGAAGACTATCGGCTAAAGGAATAGCAATATTTTTAAGTCTATTACTACTCCTGACTCTTAAATTATGTAAAAGGGTATTTTTACTGGTGTTCAGGCCTTGAGTTAGGGCATCTCTGACTCCTACCCCACGCATAAAGGCATTTTTACTGACGTTAAAACCTTGTTTTAGGGCATCAGTCACGAAACCTTGTCCCGTTTGTTTGTTTTTTTTCTTTCTTATCAAACCTCCAACAAAATCTCCGAGGAGAGGTGCTAAGGCACTGGCCGCTACGGACCCTCCTATTTTAAGGAGAGTACCTAAGCCTCCGTGACCTTTTTGCCGTAATAATCCGCTATAAACATCCATCAAGACTGAAAAATATACTTAGTGATTTCTCTTTTTATATCATTTTGAATTAGGGTCTGTTTCTATATCTGTATCTTCTTGCTACTATTCTTCTTCTTCCTCTCCCTCGTTGAGGGAGTAATCTAGAAGAAATTTTAGAAAGTGCCATTCCTGCTACCGTGGGGGCAAGAGCACTCATTAGAGCTGGTATAAATTGTACAAATCCTCCTTTCTGACCCCTTCTTCTTCGTCTATGTCTATAGGCCATGTTGATTGATAATGAGGTCAAATTGTAAATAACTCTCTATTTATATATACTCTCAGTATCGTCTGATACATTCAATACACCAACTAAATATCAAAATTGCCGATAGTGTTAGAGTAACAATCAGAATCCACAGCTCCATGTTTAAAAGGCTTTTTTAAAATGAAGTTTTACCACCGTTCTTCCACTTAAAAAAGGAAATACGGTTCCTAAAGGATTTCTGATCTGAATTTCAATCATGTCAAAATGTTTCTTACTCAATTTCAAATATTCTACTCTTCTGGGTTCCCACACAAATTGGTATTGATCCCAACTTGGGGGGTAACTTGCGTGGATGGGGATCACTCTCAGCAATTTTAATTGATTAGATCCTACGATCTGGGGTTCTACGATGTCGCAGTAAATGAATAATTGTTTCAGGTTTACTGATAAGTCAAGGCTGTAACGAGGATGATAAGCCACGTTGATCCATTTGGTATGACCAAACCCTAACGCTTCATCTTTCTTTCCCTGAGCTTGATTGTACATTGTAGCTAAAGCAACAAATTTGCCAACGTCATGGTTACTTTCAAGAAAAAGAGCAGTATCATCAAATCTAAATTTATAAGCTAAGGAGATAGGAAAACGAATGGCAAAAAGGCATTCTTCACGTAATTTCCTTCCATTGATATGATACTCTAATCGGTCAAAAGTCTTGTCGTGAAACAACTGCAGATTATCGTTAGATAGTATTCTCTCTTCTATTTTTTCTGATTGTTTAGCTAATGCTTTTCTTGCCTCGTCTGCACTTAAATTCATTAACTGATCTTTTGTCAATCTTTGTTGTGGAACACCGCCACCACACTGTAGCCACAGTTTTCTAAACGTTCGTTGCAGACCCAGATTGATTTCATTAATCAGTTCGTCAACATTAGCATACTCTCCACTTTTAAAAAAAATTCTATGAATGGTCATTTTCGTATCCTCGGGTGGAATTTTTTTATTAGCATCGCTTTTCTTAAAATTATTATTATAAAAAGAGTCCTTCCAGTCGGTCATAGGCAAGATATTTTTCAGATTTACAGCCGTTAATTGTTCATCTCTAAATCGCTCAGTTTTGCCTTGGTCTGGATTCTCTATCAATTTTTCATATTTGTTTTCAAAGAGTACATCTACATAAGATTCCTTTTCTGAAATGTTTTCAATATTACTGGGATATTGAACTTCAGTGAGGCCCACTTCCCATTCACCACTCGTTAAATCTACGGTTTGAGGTAATAACGTTTTAAATTGGGCCACAGTATTTTCTGGAAATGTTTTATAGGACCCATCACTGGGTAAAGTCATGAAAAAACCTTCTCCTGCATCCATGATCAATTCAAAATGAATAAAAAAATAAAATTACAAGTTTATATATGAACAAATTTTAATTCAAACATACAACACAAATTCAGAAAAAGTTTTTTTTAACATTCACTTCGTATCCATGTCTTCATTTTTCTCTTCCATGACCCTCTCCATTTTCTGGGCGGCTTTTTCATCAATCTCTGGAAAATTCTTTTCTTCTTTCTGGACTGCGGGTTCAAAGGGAGGAAGATTTTCAAGGGGAAAAGGTTTTCTCATATACAGGTACTCGACAGGGTCACAACAATCCACATAAGAGTATCCAGCTCTTCTAAATTTTTTCAATTCCATTAAAGTTTTCCCCAGTCGGTTTCCCCATTTCGATTCGTACATGGTCCACATTGGGTCCTGACGGTAAAAGACCAGAAAGTGTATAGGCAATACGACTCTCTTGTACAAATAAGCCTGATCATGCTCTTCCATTAAATCACGCTCCTTTAAAAAATCTTTGTAACAGGCCCTCTTGGAAGGTAGCCATTCTCCCTTGTGAGAAGCCTTCTTGTCTGTTCTTCCGTGGTAGGCACATTCAATTTTCCAACGATATTGATATCTTCGACTCATTTTGGTCAGTATGCCGATAACAGCTCAGAGTGTTCTTTATATGGAGGTTTTTTCAAGGTTAAATGACGTCAATAAGGGACCCCCAGGTGTCAGGTGTTGTTTGTTGTTATTGTTAGGGTAGCTCATGTTTAGACTTGGGAGGGCTGGGACTGGGCATAATGTACCCCATGACCGAGCTAAGAATAACCATCCAGAAATCTCGATTCGTATCGTGTAAGGCTAACATTGCAATAGAGGCAATAATTAAAGTAATACAAATCAATAATTGAGCAAAAAAGATAATTTCAGCTCTAGGTATTTTTCTACAGCATAGTTTCCAATGTTCTATTTTGGAAGAATGAGATCCGATTGGGGTATCCATGAATCAAAGCTGGAAGGATATCCCTTCCAACTCACTTTGACAAGAGAAATGGATTTTTTTCCGACTCGTCCCTTTTTATAGCCTAAAATTTCATCCACTTCATAGACTTCGTCTTTTTTAGTCACTCTCTGTAATTCAGATTCGTAAAAAGTGCCTTCTAATTCTTCTCCGTTAAAATCTTTTACCTTATATCTATAAGGTACAGATTCCTGGATTAAACGAGATACTTTAAATATCTCTCGAGTCCAATTCGGTAAATAACCTTTTTCAAAGGTACGTTTAGCTTTACTGATTCTCACTCGATCTCCGTCTTTAGACTTAGGTTTTTTAAGACTTATTTTCTTATCGTACAATGTTTTCCACACTTCTAACACATTAGAGGAATTGACCTCAGCAGGAGCTCTCTTGATACTTCGATGGTAACTGTGATTATAAGCATATACTAAATCGGGTAAAATATCCACATAACGTCGAGTTTTTTGACGAGTGAAATACCGCCACATTCTTCCTTTCAGAGTACGTTGAAATCGTTCTACGATACTGGCTTTAGATTCTGCATTTCGGGTAGTAAAAAAATGAATGGATTTAAAAGCACTTAATAATTCCTTGTTGGTAAATTCCCGTCCTTGATCTGATTGAATGCGAAGAGGTTGTCTGCCGTCTTGTTTAATAATTTCCTTTAATCCCCGAATCATTTCTTTTCCCGATTTCTGTTTTATGGGTACTACCCAGGCATATTTAGATAACACATCAATAGCACACAGTAAAAAAGTATAACTGTCATTGTCTTTTTTTAATTGAAAGACATCCGCTAAATCTAATTGCCATTGTTCGTCGATACCGGTCACTCTCGTTTGTCCTCTTATGAATTTTCTTTTTATGGGTTTATGCAGAGTATAAGCTTCTTGTTCTTTGAGCCATTTTCTAATTTCAGATAAAGAAATAGAATAGCCTTTGGCCCGTAATTGGCGATATAAAGCCTGTACTCCGCCATACCCTGTTTTAGGATCATAATAAATATCTTCTAACACAGAGTCAATATTCTCTTCTTTTTTTATTTTCTTAAGACGTCCCATGAGAGATTTTTTACTTTGGACGAGCGAGGGGTGGGTTGTATTGGAGATAACTCTTGACTTATACTCCTTTTTCTAGCTCTTTGCAATCTTTCTAGGGGAGATTCTCGAGGAGTATAACTAGAAGCGTCTTGAAATCCAGTATCATCATCCTCGTCCTCATCGTATTCTTTTAGGGGAGCAAGGGCTCTAGGGGTACTGATTTTCCAGGTCTTTCCATAGCTTTTATAACGTTAGGATTTACCAGATAATCTCTAGGGACTTTGGTTTCTTTCAAAGCTTGAGCAAATTCATCAGAACCTGGCAGTGCAGGTAACCTAGTACTAGATTTAGTTTTCATTGTATTGGTAACTAAATCTACAATATTAGAACCAGGAATGGGTTCTCCCCGATAACTAATTTCTCCATCGTCGTTCCATTTTATGACATTAGATTTTTTAAGGTGATCTAAAAGAAGCCCTGCTTTTCTTTGCATTTTATTAGAAACACTTCTGATTACTTGCTGATCCATTTCCCTGGTTTTAGGAATAGCATCATCAGGGGCAGCAGCAGCACCATCAGCAGGGGCACCATCAGCAGGGGCAGCAGCAGCAGCAGCAGGGGTACGAATAGCAGCAGCGGCAGCAGCGATAGAAGCAAGAGGATTTTGTTGAATACGAGCTTGAGCTAAATAATTTTGATACCGGTATAATTGTTGCCCATACAAAGCTGCTTTTTCTTCAGGGGTCAAATCTGTTCTTGATTCAATCTGATCTAATTGTTGTCCTAACCCAATAGCAGCAGAAAATTCGGGAGGTTTAGGTAATTTACCTTTTAATTCCAATAACATACTCTCGGGAACCAATACCATTTTACGACTCATTTTGGTACAATTTGTAAAAGTTTCCTTAAAACTAAATTAAGAAGAGACCCTCCTTTTTGTTTCAACAACAATTGTCTTCTTTTTTTATTACTCTGAGGTTTGACTAGTTTTCTCAAGATGTGCTTCTTAGTAGAGAGTTCTCGCTTCTGAGAAGGGGACAAAGGAATGTTACCTTTTAATAGGTTATAAACAACCTCACAAATTTTATGAATGCAATCACCACTGCAATTTTTTAAGGCTTCATTTCTTAATTTCCCTGAGGTTTCAGGAGACACTAAGACTTGAAACATAGGCATGTGAGGTCTCAACCGGCATTCACAAGACGTATTCTTCTTTTTCTTCTTCATATCTGAAGCCATGACGAAAAACTGATAAAAATCTCTTTTTTAAACGTCTTTTATAGGGAATTTTTTTTTATCTATTGAAAAAGGTACTGATAGAAGGAAGATGAGCAGTAGCCATATGACGATCGTAATTTTCTTTCAATCGGAATCCAACACCATCGTGAGGGCAAAAATATTTTAAACCTTTCAATCCTTGATTCACAGGATAAGGATCATAAACTTTCTCCCATGGTTTTTTTAACCCCGCAAAAGGATCTTTGGCTTTCTTCTTTAATTTCAGAGAGGGTCTACGCTTAGGGGTAGAGGCAGCAGGTAAGTCAGGAGAAACAGGAGCCGTTAAAGGGGAGAAAGGAAGAATGTGATCAAATACTGAGGGGGCCGGGGAAGATCTTATGGGGGTAGACGTCAATATATTGTCACTGGATCTAGCAGCTCCTATGGGTCCTGTCATAGCCCTATCCATTATCTGAACGGCTTTATCGTCCACGTAAGGGAGAGTAGCATCTAAATCTTCATCTTGATAAGATACATTAGGGGTTACAAGACTTGCAGGGCTTCCAGGGGTGGGGTTCTGATAAGGCAATCTGACCATCAATTGCATCTTACCCCCAGGAGTTCTAGTTATCTTATCCATGTTAGGGGGTTGAGGTGGGGCTTGACCTGTTTGACCTTGTCGATGTAAATCTACTTGCTCCTGAATCCAATCAGGTAAGTCTTTTCTCAGAGGAGCGGTTTTTACAAAATCTTTTATATTTAATTTCTGTGTTATTTTCTTCTTTGATTTACTCTTTGTTTTACGCTTTCTAGGTTGAGCAATTCTCTCTTTACTCAGATTCCATTTCAGCAAATGACAAATGATCACCCCGCCTAAAAATCCAGCACCTCCTCGTTTCAAGATCGCTTTTAATCTATTATCATCATTGACATGTTTATCAGCAATGACGTTCAAATCTTCTCGATGTTTATCGATAAAACGTTGAGTTTGTTTATCGATAGGAATAGCCCCTTTCAATAAATTCTTAGCTCCAATGACAAACCATTTCAATAAAGTCTTACGACTTAACTCGATGATCTCTTGTCTCTTTTCTGGATCTTTTTCTCCCTGCAAAAGTTTCAGGAGTCTCAAAATTTTCTTTTGTCCTGCCATGGTGTTCCAAGTCAAAATGATATAAATCGTACGTCACCTTTTATTTATATTTCTCTTGGCATGTACACCACTAAATTCTCAAACATTTGACTTCTCAATCTCAATTCATCGGGAGTCTGTGGACTCAAATCTACTAACAGATATCCGTGAGGGATGCGAGTAGCATCTAAATAAGCCGACATTAAATTAGGCATATCTATTTGTCGACTCAAAACCGTGATTTGAGATTTGTCTCTGGGATTTTTAAACAACACCATGTAATGAGTATTCAAACTAATCGTCCGGTGTTGAACGGCTCTATCAAATACATTTTGAGTAATGTAAATCACACTGGTGTTACGGTGATGAGCTTTGCGAGTAAACCAATCGACAATAGATTCGATGGCTTTCCCTCCCATCATATCATCAAAAATTAAAAGGTGGCGTAGGCTAAAATCACTCACTAATTCCTCGTCGTTTTCTGGTATATCGCGAATAAACTTAACTTGGCCGGTTGCCATTCTCGATAACACCAAACTATTCTGTCTGGGGGAGGGGAGATCCAATGTTTATTTAATATTAAGTTTTTTACAAATTCTGTTTTCCCCGATTTTGAAGGACTCGCTACCACCATAGTAAATTCGTGTTTCAATTGAAAAGGAGAGAGTGAATCGTAGGAATACATGATTGGGTATGAGGGAAATGTGACTGGTGTTTCATATTTTATTTCATATTTTGTTTCTATTGTACTGTACTAGATAGCATCTTTTCGAAAAATATGGGTGGCCCTGAAAAGGGCCGTTGGGGCTAGATGTTATAGCCTGCCTGGAAACAGTTAGATGGTACTGCTGCTGGTCTCAAAGCTCTCCCCGGAATCTGCACATCGGGCATGGGTTGATGGATTGGTAGACCCCTACCACGCATATGCAGCAAACCCGCATCGTCCCACAGTTTTGGCAGCGAATCTGGAGATGCTCCCGCTCCCCGTAGCAGATCACACACTCTCCACTCAGTTCTTTCTGCCTTGACCGCCCAGCTTGGAATGATCGTGAGGTGGCTGCGGTCATCGATGGGGTGGCGCCCGTGCTGGTACAACTCCAGAAATATGTCTGGAGACGGGGTCCTCGATACCGGAACGGCAGGAAGAGGCGGAGACGGGGTCCTGGGAGGCTCAGGTGGAGACGGGGTCCTGGGAGGCTGCAGCGAAGGTCCCGGGAAGGTTCGCACCATGGGTGGATCAATGTTCGGGATAAAATCCCGGAACAGATTCCTGGCCCGAACAAAGGCGGACTCCTGGGATGGAATGAGTCCACGGGGCCTCGTATCCGCCAAAGGGTTACTGGGACGGGGTCTTCCTCGGCCAACAGGATAAGGCCCTCCTCTACCACGTCCGATAGCTCGGGGGGGGGGGCGATGGGGGCGATGGCGCTCTCCTCCGGATTGGGGTCCTTTGAGGCTGCGGAGCGGGCTGGAGGGGCGGATTCGCCGGGGAAAAGGGCCCCGCTGGTCTCACTGCCTGATTGTCCGGGCAGGACACTGGCAAAGCGAACTGGTGGTCTTGGCGGGCCACAAAGTAAGACCGGTCGCAATGCAGCCGGTTCGGAGAAAATGGCGGCGGGGAGGGAGGCATCCTTTTCGTAGGCGTATCCGTCGGAGAATAGGGCTCCGACGGATCTGGACTGGCTGGCGACTCAATCACCGCTGGCTGTCTCACCGCTGGCTGTCTCACCGCTGGCTGGCTCACCGGAACGGCAATAATGGCTTGTCTGGGGCTGGCAATGTTAGGTGGCGGCGGTCTGGCTGGGGGCACAATAGCTGCCGGTCTAGTGGCATCAGGCATCCTCCGCTGGACGTTCTCCGGTAACTCACTCACCATAATGGGGTTGGGTCGGAAGAACTCTCCATCCGAGGGGTCCTGGGGATTCGCCTCATCCTCGAAAAGGTGTAGCGGCCGAAAACAGACCCGTTCGTAATGCTGCCGGACCGGGTTCCACTGGTAATCCCAGAGTTCTATCACTTGTCTGGTGAATAAGCGCGGGTAGCTATGGCTCACAGGTATGGTAGTAGTAGATTCCATCTTTAAGTGATAGCTGCAAATACTAGGTAACTAGTGAAGTGCGGGGATAGAAAACGCCACTATTTACGATAAGAAGGCGGAGCTTAACAAAAGGGGCGGAGTTTCAACCCAACTAAATGACAGTTGTCTAGGAAATCAGAGTTCACAATAGTTCAAGTACCTTGAAATCGACAGTTTCAGCAAGCGCTGTGGCTGTGACGTCATATCATTGGTTTTAACTCTTTTGTACTCAAGATACACCATAGAGAAAAAAATTCTTTTTGGTAAATCAATTTTTATTAACATAATAACTCAAATAAAAAACACATTTTAACTCAGAACACAAAACATATTAATCAACTTCAATTTTTTAATCAAATGTCCAGGCACACTAAAAAGTTCGTAACCGTTGTAAGGAGTACGCCAAAACCAGGTATACAATTCATAGCGTTTTCTTAAAAGCTGATCAAGGAGATGGCTCATCTCTTCAATACGTCGTTCAAATCGAATCCGGTCTACTGCAGCGGTCATCCATTCGCTCGTCCGATCCTCGTTAGGAACTTCGTAAATTTTCAATTCAGAATCGAATCTTACTTTCTTTATTGGGTTTCTTGGGTTTCTTGTTTTAACACATCCACGTCCGGGACAATGGCTTCTTCGTCCATGGGCTGAGCGTCCTCGCTGTCGTCCTCTACAATCAAACATTGAGGCATGTCCAGATTTCTCTTTAGTTTCATGTAGGCAAACTCTAAAGCCGCAATTTTCATTTGATCGATCTGCCGAATTATGTGAGAACATTCTCGTCCTTTTCGGGTAAACATTCTCTTCATAATATTCCATTCCTGATATTCTTTTAGAGTCACCCCGGTTAATTTCTGCAGCAACCCTGGTTTGGCTCCCTCCGCAAACCAATAAATCGTCGGCAATCTTCCGGGATTCGGGTTTTCCGCGATCATTATCAGTACTTTCTGAAGCCATCTCAGGTTGTCGATTTGTTTGCTCATCTCCACGATCTGTTTCAACCTCTGTCGTTTCTCCCCGGTCGCCAACGCGTTCCATTTCGTCACCAACAAATACCCTTCAAAGGAAAATGAAGCAATATCACACATCATAATTGCTCTAGTATCATTCTCTGATTTTTAAAATGATAAAAAAGCCCTCTATTATATACCCTCAGACAAACATGTTTACGAACTTTTTCTCAAGGCCACTACACACCTGCCGGTGTTTACGTCAAACTCACTGTTTTTTTAGGTCAAACAGCTGCAGAGATTTTAACAATAACAACTTCAGTCATGTAAACAACGAGGGTATATAAGACAGGCCTTTTTATTAAATAAAATCATTCTATAAAAATCATGAACTATGATCCATCTCTCTTGACCCAGTCTCAGGACACCGTAGCCTTAGAAATGGCTGCATACGATCAAGAGGATCCCTCATACATGAGCAAGGAAGACTTCGGAATTATAACTACCACTCAAGAAGGAATTCTGAATACCATGCAAGTCATGAGCAATGAAATTGCTAATCATACCGACGTCATCTTGAAAAAACTTCAAAAAGGAATTCTGGATGTCCTCGAAGTCATGACCAGTGAAATTAGTAATCATACCGATATCATCTCGCATAAAATTCAACAAATACAGCAAAAAAAAGGAGGAATGACTACCGTTTATAAATGCTACACCTGCGGAGAGGAAGGACACTTTTCACCCAAATGCCCTCACAAAGAAGAATATCAAAAGAAAAAAAAAACTAACAGCGCCGAAGAAATCAAACCAAAATTTACCTGCTTCACTTGCGGAGAACAAGGACATTATTCTACCAACTGTCCTGAAAAAGAAAACGTAAAACCACCACCAACTAAATCCAACGAATGCTTCAATTGCGGGGAAGAAGGACACTGGGCTAATAAATGCCCACACGAAAAACAGAAAAAGAAAACAGCACAAAAAAGAAGCGCTTGCTATACTTGCGGAGAAACAGGCCATTGGACCAAGGACTGCCCAAAAATCGAAGAAGTCATTCAAACTTCAGATATTGAAGATAATGAACCACCCAAGAAAATCAAAAAAGAGAGAAAAAAACCAACCAAAAAACCTAAAAAAGAAGACTGGGACGAGGAAATGAAAATCGAACAAAAAATACCGGGCCGAATGAAGAGAATCAACAATCAAAACATGTTCATTGAGGGACCCGACCTCGATTAAAAACCGAAATCCGTGAAAGAAAAGGATTATTCCTTCAATGTAAATACGTTTAATAACTTTAACTTTAACCGTTTATCATTATTTTCTTGTTCTAATTGCATGTTTTCATTCAATAAATTCGTTTTCACTTTATACTGCCTTTGTTTACCTTTATTCAGACGCCATTTTGGATTTGACCTAAATAATATTCGACGCCATTTTGGATTTGACCTCACTTGACCCCCCTATCTAGAGGCCTTATACTACTCAAAATACATAGTTAATGTCTTGAAATAAATGAATTAAGCGATATTTAGGCGGGTTAAGAAAACGTGACAGAGGGTTAGGCTTGCTGAACCCTCTTCACGTTTTCGACCCGAGCCCAAATAAAGCTTATACTTCGAGACATTTATGTTTATTCCACAATATAATATCAATTTTACACATCAAACGAGCTATTTTCAACAAACTTCGCTGAATATCTGCAGTTGTAATTATCCCGCCATGGCGTCAACAAAGCAAAAAGATGACGTCACAATACAAATGAAACGCTGCGCGAAAGCGTGCGTACTCGTTCTGTACTCGGCCTCGTTAAAAATCTTTGCTTCACCCATGTTTACTTACAATGTTTTGTTCCTATTCAATTTCAAATGTTTTCTCCCTTTCCTCTGCAGAGATTTGATCAAATATCGGCGCTGCCATTTTGTTCTCCTCCAGACAAAACAATGTGACGTCAATATTCTAAGGGCAACTACTCTAATTTTAATGAATTTCAAAGGGCAACTACTCCAAATACATTAAGAACTTACGGCATGCGGTTTAAGTATTGAATTCAATGAAATGTCGAAATGAGTAACGAAGCGTCGGCCAATGACGGCCATATTGCCTAATACTAGTATTATTTCTCACCGAACAAATATAGAGATATGTGCACGTGCTATGTTTAAACCAATGAAAGTGTAACATTTTAGTCCAAGGGAAAACAATTATATATTTTCTGCATAATAAACACATCGTTCCGAAATGTACTAGATACTCGCCAAACTTATCGAAAGCAACGGAAGTTGATGCAAACTCTCCATGTAATCACTGAGGAGATCCGAAAGCATTGGATAAACCAAGAGGAATATCTTTTCGCGGAATTTTTGCTCTCTCTGGATTTATCATACATTTTCGGAACATCTCAGTGATTATATGGAGAATTTACGTCACTCAAAAGTAAACTTCCGTTGCTTTCGATAAGTTTGGCAAGTATCTAATACATTTCGGAAAGATGTGTTTATTATGCAGCGTACAGATGTAGTCAGACGATAGGAATAAGTAATTTTAACATTTTACAACCTATATATCGTCAGAAATCGTTGGAGAAACGGAAGAACTTGTTTAAAACATAGCTTGAAATGAGGACCCCCTATAAATCCAAAATGGCGAGTGTCGTCCCTTTACTTTTTTTAATGTACATTGAATAAACATTTTTAACATGATTGAAACGGGGGGTTTCGGTGAATTTATTTATTGCAATACACAAAAATACACATAAGATTACCAATTTTAATCAATTTTTTCTTCGGGAACAAATAATTAGGAAATTCACTATCCAACAACCAAGCCCCTGTGATTAAAGTATTCTCGTGCAAAATGTGACATAAAGTAAGCATTAAAGATTTTAATTGACAGATAACTGCAATGCGATAAGAATCTGTAATAAACAAAATACAAATAAAAATGACAGGTATTGGTTTCCATAGAAAAACAATCCAATAAAGCTTTCACATAGAATTAAGTAATGCAACATATCTTAAATATATTCTATAGATAAATTCATTAATTGAATAGAAAATAATGAGTTAAAACCGTAATCAATTGACTTTATTAAACTGACAGTGTTCAAAATGTAATGTTTGTCGACGAAATGGCGCACCATACTTGAAGCACATGGTAAACTAAAATCCATCGGTAACAAGAATATGCAAATCTAAGCATAGTTGACAATAAAGACAGAGGTAAATTACATCACTAGAAGATTAATAATACCTAATTATAACAGTCAAAACACTTACACAGTGGAATTCAAGGCTTACAAAAAACTGTAGTAATCGAGCGTTTAGAAATATGGCGCAGTACTCCACCCATAAACAAACAAGTCGTACACAAAATCTTTCGTACAAAATACATGTAGTAATCAAAATAAGATATGCACAAGACATAACAGAAATAAAAGTTAACGTTGTACACAAGATAAGCACACAAGATATTTATAATTTTATATTAATGAAATGGTTTGTTAGCTTGCTTCTTATATCCCAAAATGATGTTTTGATATTTTCCATTATTTTTTTTTTTAAGATTCCGTTCCGTTCCGTTAAATACCAATATCCACACGGGTAATGGTATTTTGCGGAACGGAACGGAATCATAAGAAAATTATTCAAAAGTTTCGTAACAACATTTGTTATATCATTATTCATTTCAATGTATAACAAACAAGCTTTTTAAAAAGAAAGAAAGTTAAGAAAGTCAGCCAGCGGAATATTATTTTAGGTCAAACGTGAATACACAATCTATTAAAATACGGGTTATGTAGTTTTCAGAAGAATGATAATAGGCAAGTGTATTTTTAGTTTGCACTCTTATTTTCATGTCTGTTTGCATATGTGCGGAGAGAAGCTTATATATTATAGCAAAGTCCTTACATTGTACGATTGCAAATCTACTTATTACTTAAAATTGTAATTTGCAAGATTGCACTCTGAATTTCATGGTCCTGTCGCAAACTACTGCCAATGCATTTTCTCTCCAATCTCACTAAGCTGATTCCGAAGACCCCGGCCCGTGAATGCAGACGATACTTATGGGCAGTCTTTCAAGATATATACACTAAAACTCGTTTAGTACGAACACGGATATTGAGAATTCACGGATATAGCGAAGTCATCTTGGATCCCCAGCTATGTAAATCTAATGAATTTCTTATACGGTTATAACGAATTACGGATATAACGAAGTAATTTCTTAGGTCTCAGTGACTTCGTTATAACCGAGTTTTGCAGTATCCAGTTTGACCTAGAATCTTCGAGTTTCTCTAACAAGGACTGTCTAATTCCTTCCCAGAATTTTAATTTACGGAAGCGCAATTGAAGTTTAATCCCAACTTGATAAGTCAGCCCACTCATAAGGCTATCAAGTTTTTATTTTTAAAAATGATTATAACCCTGCAAATGGATTTGATATAAACTTCGACTTGATGTAAACATTGTCTTTCGCTAGCTTGATTAACCAACTATCTAATTCTTCCTTTTAAAAAATCGAATGATTTATTATATAATGAATAAATGTTGCCTTTGTAAAAATATGTTTCACATTTACAAAAATTTTAAAAAATTCCGTTCCGTTCCGTTAAATACCAATATCCACACGGGTAATGGTATTTTGCGGAACGGAACGGAACCAGAAGAAAATTGTTCAGACGGAAGGTAAGTGATGAATATTAAACTTTTTCCTTGCGAATGTGCTCGTTATATTTTAGAAATCTACGTAATATGGGATACACATTGCGTTATTGCTAGCTTGATGAACAAACTAGTAATATCATCCGTGTAAGTAATGTAGTATCATAGATGAAATAAAAGTTATAGCTGTACACAACACAGGAGTGATATGCACATATGCAAGATGTTTGAATTGATGAAATGATTTGTTGGTTTGCTTCATTTATCTCAAAATAACATAGAAATAAACAAACAGCTAGTAGTTGTTATGATATATTTTATATTTCAAAATTTTTAAACGGTTCCGTTCCGTTCCGTTAAATACCAATATCCACACGGGTAATGGTATTTTGCGGAACGGAACGGAACCAGATGAAAATTATTTATAAGTATGGTAACAACATTTGTTATATCATCATTCATTCAAATTTATTTCAAATAAAACTATCAAGTATTTTTATCGATATTATCCCTGTGCTGCGAATGATCTTGGTATAATATGAATTCTACTTGATATAAGCATTGTGTTTTTGCTAGCTTAATTAACCAACTAGTTAGTTATGCCGTGACAATGATATAAAATTGATAATAAAAAATGAAAACAGAGTTGTTGTTGTATGCAGCACACGCACACAAACGCTGAAATTAATAATCAGCAAATACACAAGATGACTGAATTGATTTGATTGATAGACTCATTCATCTTTAAAGAATCTGATAGAAAATTCAAGGAACGGTGAGTAGTTGTTATGATATTTTCCATTATTTTAAAGTTTGAAAGATTCCGTTCCGTTCCGTTAAATACCAATATCCACACGGGTAATGGTATTTTGCGGAACGGAACGGAACCAGAAGAAAATTGTTCAGACGGAAGGTAAGTGATGAATATTAAACTTTTTCCTTGCGAATGTGCTCGTTATATTTTAGAATTCTACGTAATATGGGATGCACATTGCGTTATTGCTAGCTTGGTGAACAAACTAGTAATATCATCCGTGTAAGTAATGTAGTATCATAGATGAAATAAAAGTTATAGCTGTACACAACACAGGAGTGATATGCACATATGCAAGATGTTTGAATTGATGAAATGATTTGCTTCATTTATCTCAAAAGAACATAGAAATAAACAAACAGCTAGTATTTGTTATGATGTTTTCCTTTATTTAAAAAGTTTGAAAGATTCCGTTCCGTTCCGTTAAATACCAATATCCACACGGGTAATGGTATTTTGCGGAACGGAACGGAATCAGAAGAAATATATTCAGAAGAAAGATTACTTAAGTAATTTTCATCGACGTTACACACATAGATTAATTGAGTCTGGTTTAAACCTCAACTTTATATTTACAGTGTCAATCAAACATCATAAAACAACTAGTGACTTTAGGTTTTCTCGGGAAAGAAGCGTGTATTGACTTATAGAGCAATGAGTAGCATATTTCATGTAATACACAGTTCATTAAAACAGCAAAATTTGTAAAACAATCTTCCATTTACGATAAGTTAAATTGAAATAATGACGTTTAAAAAAAATCTTGTTTCCCCTTTTGGGGCCTCTTAACTGGTTCCGTTCCGTTCCGCAAAGTACCAATAGCCTTGTCATCCTCGAGAGTAATCAATCAGTCCGTGGAGTAATCCGAGTCTGTGTCCTCATCCTTGTCTTTGTCATCCTAATCCTCATCCGGAATGTCCCACAGATGATGGTCCTGAATCACCTTGGCTTCCTTCACATCCAACTAAAAATAAAAAAAGGAAATCATAGATATCAAACGAATCAAAATAACATGTTCTGATAGAAGAATATCAATTTTTTTTTAAGAATGGATAAGATTTAAAATTGCACAAAAGTGACTCATTTTAACGCCGAAATATTATCACATTTCACCTATATAAATTTTGAACAAACCAAGAGATATAAGCTACAAAATTCACCTGTGTGTACCACCATGATGTGTACACTTTTTTAACTTAATTTTAATCTCAAAGGATTAACAAGACTTGAGTACAAGTATTTCTTACTGATAAATCAATAATACATTACAATTTATTGAATAAGTTAACAGTTTTATTATAGATATTTTAACACAATCGTATCTTTGGCATTTAAGAGGGATCAATGGTCTTGGTCCCTTTTAGACTATTTTAATCTCCAAAAGAAGAAGAGTTCTGCATAAAGATACAGTTGGATTTTTTCTTTACTAAATGTTAATTCATGGCCAAAAATATCACGTCACATTTTAAGACAGATCTTGTGTTTAATTTGTTGACCTCCAAGTCTCCTCAACTTCAAGTTGATAAGAGATAAAATTCAAGCTGATTCTTTTGATGTACTACTGTCATGATCCGACTTCTTACCCTGATGTTCTTGGACTGATCAAAGTCTACGTAACAATCTGAGCGCAGGCACACTGTGTATGAGTACAGCCCAGGCTTGTGTGGGGCTGAAAACTTCAAGAACAGCTAAAAACAGATCAAACAGATATTGTTGAGTATTGTTATTACATATAGCATGTACATGTTCAATACACATTTTTCTTTCGTGGATAAATATCCTGCCATTTTGGTTGAAAAATATTCTGCAAGATCTAATCCAGTAAATATTAATTTAAAGTTTACTGACGGACTTTAGTTCTGTAGTGAAAATTCAGGCATTGAGAAATCTGGGCTGCGTTTTACAAAGGAACGACTTACGACCTTATTAACGGATGGTAATTGATAACAATACAATCAGTGTTTCAATTTAGTTCCATTAAAATATAATTATAGAAATCAAAATATTTGTGAATTAATGGTGTTATATAAATTTTGTTCATTAAAGATCAATCGATAAGACTTAAGATATTTCTTTTGTAAAACGCAGCCCTATTTAGCTATTCTAAGAGTTCATAAGATCGTAACTATATTCCACATTTGACTAACCCACTGTATTATCATAACTTCCTAATTAAACGCAAGGAATTTATATCCCCGTAAAATTGTAAGAGGCAATCGCTTGCTGATTTTAAAACCTCGCCATTATTTTCTGTGAGTTATGAGCTATAAGAAATATGGATATATGTTCCACGTTCTCGATTTTCTATTCTCGCGATTTGATACAAAACAACGGGATCGTGAAATTAAGTACTCGTGTAATACAAGGAATTTACAGTACTATACATTGTACAAAATGAATTTAAGAACATTAAAGTTGGGAGGGACCAGCACTGACCTCCTCCTCGTCCTTGAGGGACAGGACTTGTACGGGGGCGGTGATCAACATGTCGTTCCTCTTATCCCTGAGGTACAGCCACCACCCCTCCTGCTTCTCCTGCAAAATTTCACAAACTAATTACAATCACATTCCCTCTGTTCATAACTTTCTGTATATTTATTATATTATACTTGTAACAACACTTTACAAATATATTACAATGAAAAAGCTTATATATTCTTTCAATTTTTTATTAATAAGAAACAAAAATGTGCTGTCAATTCTTCTTTCAAACGTTGTTGCTGTTGTTGAATTGTAGAAATATATCTTTATCAAAAACTGCCTTATCATTTATCTTGCACAAAATAAAAGGCAACTTATTCATATTTCTTTTGTATTTCTGACACTCACCTCCCCATAGTAGGGACAGTGGACGGGGTGGCTCTCCTTGACCTTGGTGTCCAGCTGTTGTCCTTTCCTGGCCTCCTCCTGGTACTTCTTCCACGGCTCCTGATCCACCTTGTGTTGCCTTGAGGAGGACTCCACCCTGTCCTCTCTCTGGTCCTCACCTTCTGATGCGTTTGTCTCCTCGTCTGTTTCTGCTCCTCTCTCTGAGACGTCGTCTTTGTCCTCGCGCTCCTCCTCGTCTTTGACAGCCACCTCATTACTCTGTTAAAAATAAAAAAAATGATTACTATGCTCAAAGTGTAGAAATTGTGGTTGTAAGTTTCTAGTGAATTGATAGGGATAAATTTTTAAAACTTATTAATATAATTTTTTTAAGACATTTCTCTTTTTATTTCCTAAAGTTAATCAATATACCGGTACACGAGACCATCAGGTAATGTCTTTTGTTTTCGTCTGATTTATACATGTCAACTGATTTATTATAGGAGTAAAATTTTCAAACTTATCTTAATTGCAATCTTTTTAAAAGTAATCTTATCCCCTTGGCGAGATGCAGAATAAGCTTACAAGGTAAGAAAAAAGGCTTATCCTTAACAAATCTCACAGATCAAAAAGAAAGGTCAAATGGAAACTTTAACCCCCTAACACCCCCCCCCCCCCCTCACCAAAAAAAAATTATGAAAAAATTGGATTTTTATAATTGATAAAGATGTAGACTGTCCTAAAAATAACATAACAGAGACTTTTAAGAACTAATTCATGGCCAGAAATATTTGTGTGGATGAGGCTCTTACGAACCTCACGAAAAAATCTCCCCTTAGAATAAAAGTTGGATTACGTATTGTTGTGGAGCCTGACCTGTTTTTCTGTGTCCTGTTTACTGCTCTCCTTCTTCTCCTGTGTTGTGGCTTTCTGATTTGTGTCTGCGTTTTCTTCTGTCTCATTTTCCTGCTGTTGAAATACAGATTAAAAAACTCACCTTCAGTTTTTTATAAATACATGTAAAATTTTTCCCTAAAATTATATGCACAAGATACAACTCAAAAACAAATTTATTGCATTTTGTTGTCAAAATTATAAAAGTAGAACACATTAAAAAAATCTACTGTAAATAAAGCTGCCAGTAGAATGTCTAGATGTACCTCAAGTTTAAAATACATTTTTTAACTTAAGATATGAAATTAGTATCCAATAAAGGTTACAGTCATATCATTTGTTCCGTTACATGAGCTACAACCCTCATAATAAAATTATGTTTCTATCACCGACTGTTGTTTTAGAATGTCTTCAATATTTTGACTAAATATGTACCGGTATGTCCAAAAAATCTTGTTTAGCTGTCCGTTTCCTCAAATTCCCTCATATCTTCCCCTCGTGACTTGTGTTTCGTAGATTTTTATCTGGTCTTTGTTCAATTTTTATCTGGTCTTTGTTAGATTTTTACCTGGTCTTTGTTATATTTTTACCTTGTTTTTTGTTAGATCTTAACCTGGTTTTTGTAAAATGTTTAGCTGGTCTTTGTAAGATTTTTACCTGGTTTTTGTAAGTTTTCAACTGGTCTTTGTAAGATTTTTACCTGGTCTATGTTAGATCTTAACCTGGTTTTTGTAAGAGTTTTACCTGGTCTTTGTTAGATTCGTTATCCTCGTTCCCGATGGCCAAGTTGTCCTGGTCCTCGTCCACATGAGACAATTCCTCCATATCAAACAGAACCTCCATCATCTGTCGCTTCAGACTGACCTCAACCGTCACTATAGAGCCCGCTGTTATACTCGTGTCCTCGTCATCCAACACTGTGACAAAAAAATCCACACCATGAACACAACACTATAGAAGTTCCACCCTCAAACATGTGAACTCAATGGTTTAAAACATTACCCGAGATATAGACAAAGCTCAAATCTAAAGCTAATGAACTCAAAGTTAGGAATAAAGTACAATATATAAACAGTAGTTTTTATAAAATCTCAATGTGAAAACACAGCAACTGTCAAGCTAAGACATTAAAAAAATCTCACAGATAAAAATCTACTTAGCAATATTATGTTATTTATCAACATTTGGAAAAAAGATTGAAATGTCCTGTAACTTGCGTACACAAGTTCTATTTCATAATGCATAAATTGAAAATAACATCTATTGAGATAAATACCAGTGGAGTGGACTTCCATGGTAACATAGGGGAGTGATGCACACACATTGATGATGTCACGATATTCGTTCATCGTCAAGTGACGTAGAAGTGAGCGACGATCCTCTTTCTTCATGCCAATGAAATCACGGATTTTCCGAATGTGTCTCTACAACACACAAACCAACATATCATTAGCTCATTATTATCCATGACCCATGCAATTAATTACAATTGGTGTAGTGTTCTGCAGTTGTGTTTTTAGAGTGTATCTTTTTAATGGAAAGTGAAAAAAAAAATCCGTAAATTAATGACAAACCGGTAAAGTACATTTTGCAGCTTTTGTGATGTAGGATTTAAGAATATAATTTAGTCCCTGTGGTGTGTTATTTGAGTGTATCTCATTTTGTGTTTTGAGTTTGTTTAAGCATGCATGTACATTTTAAAGTGGTGAAATACTAAGCATGCATCGACCTTTTTTTAGTGGTAAAGAGTGTAAGTGCGTTGCATGCATATACCTTTTTATGCAATTAAGTGTTTACCTGTGTTTAAGCATGCATATACCTTTTTATGCAATTAAGTGTTTACCTGTGTTTAAGCATGCATACATGTATACCTTTTTATGCAATTAAGTGTTTACCTGTGTTTAAGCATGCATGTACCTTTTTATGCAATTAGGTGTTTACCTGTGTTTAAGCATGCATGTACCTTTTTGGAGGTGAAGTGTTTAAGCCTACCTTTTTAGTGGTGACGTGTTTGAGCCTACCTTTTTGGTGGTGAAGTGTTTGAGCCTACCTTTTTGGTGGTGAAGTGTTTGAGCCTACCTTTTTGGTGGTGAAGTGTTTGAGCCTACCTTTTTGGTGGTGAAGTGTTTGAGCCTACCTTTTAGGTGGTGAAGTGTTTGAGCGTACCTTTTTGGTGGTGAAGTGTTTGAGCCTACCTTTTTGGTGATGAAGTGTTTGAGCCTACCTTTTTGGTGGTGAAGTGTTTGAGCATGTCCTGAGTGAGGTGGGGGAGCTGTAACAGTGGACTGTTCCGGACGTCCACAGCCTGAATCAACATCTGGGACACCTTCATACAGTTCTCTATCGTCTCCAGCCGCGGCATGTATTGGACAGCTGTAAAGGGTGATATACAGGCAGTCAGACATGTCAGGATATCAAGTTAACAACCATTACTATAATACTTGATATAATTACAGTAAATAAAGCTTTATTGTAAGATAGCATTGTTAATCTCCTTATAAAAAGAGAAATTTTGTATGTGGTTGATACACTCAAAGTCTAACATTCACACCCTCCCCAATATTTCACAGTTCTACACCCTGAGCATTAAAGACTGCAATTGAACTGTTAAATCATTAATTAGTAGTAGACCAACGTTTGTGGATTATGTGAATGCCACTTGCTTTCTAAATGCGTAATTCTTTTAAAAATGTGTTAATGTTGTCTGTATACATAGGATCTTTTTTTTCATAATGAGGTTGTATGCCGCGAAATAAGCTCCCAGGATTAGTATCATTTTGACAAATAATACATCGCTGA
This sequence comes from Magallana angulata, assembly GCF_025612915.1. Lineage (NCBI taxonomy): Eukaryota > Metazoa > Mollusca > Bivalvia > Ostreida > Ostreidae > Magallana > Magallana angulata. The sequence goes on from NW_026441627.1 coordinate 229,594, forward strand.
CAAACACTGGCCCTTACACTTAAAATGATTCCATAGGAATTGAAAACCACTTTTAATCTGAATGTACAGAGTACACTAATTACAAACACAATTATACACAATCTTGTTGCAAGCAACAAAGAGGTCTTCCGTCAATTTGAAATTGTTCATAAAACGACATCTATTAAATCTTGAGTCAGGACTGAGATTTCATCAGTAATCATAAAAAAAATGTTTAATTTTAATCTAAAGTCTGATGTTTATAGATACTAAACTATCTGAATATAAATTAGTGACCAAGATAATGAAGACAGTGGCCCTTCTATGTAAGAATGCACGCATCTTTTTCTTGATATTAGATTTTTAAAAATTTTAATTATCAGCCATATAAAAATTTATCATTTCTGAGATATTTTCAAAGGTACATTTTGGGACAAACTTTATTATGATATGAGCATTTTTTGATCAATTTTGGATTTCTCTTTCTTTTTTTCATTTTTGAAATCTGAAAGATGAAAAATTTGACCATGATCTATCGTAGTACCTCCTTAATTATGCATCATATGATGACAATATCTTTAGAATTACATACACGTATTTTAAGAATGTTAACATAATTAACCAGGCCAACAAACAAAAATCTTATCACTTCAATAATTCAAAAGACAACTGAAAACAGCAAATCAATGAATTAAATATGCTATAAACGAAATCCATTCTTTATGCTACATACTTTTTCTACCCATTATCTTTGCTGAAAAAATTATAACTTATATTACAATGAGCCAAATGATGTGTATAAAATGAGATTAATATAAATTAAGGTGAGAGCAGATATAGGTGAGGCCACAAAAAAAGAGAAATACTTTGTATATCACTTTACATCTTTAAAAAACATGTACTTACTTAACGAAAACTGGTACCGGTA